>NW_027675397.1:0-62500 GCF_965601325.2 Salmo salar
AGAGAGAGAGAGAGAGAGAGAGGGACAGAGAGAGGGAGAGACAGAGAGAGAGAGAAAGAGAGAGAGGGACAGAGAGATAGCAGTTAGTTAATACTAGTATCTCTACTTGCAAATCTTCTGCACATCTATCACTCCAGTGTTTAATTGCTAAATTGTAATTATTTCTCCACCACGGCCTATTTATTAACTTACCTCCTTTATCTTACCTCATTTGCACAACTGTATATAGACTTTTCTATTGTGTTATTGACTGTACGTTTGTTTATTCCATGTGTAACTCTGTGTTGTTGTTTGTGTCACACTGCTTTGCTTTATCTTGGCCAGGTCGCAGTTGTAAATGAGAACTTGTTCTCAACTGGCCTACCTGGTTAAATAAAGGACTTGTTCTCAACTAGCCCACCTGGTTAAATAAAGGACTTGTTCTCAACTGGCCCACCTGGTTAAATAAAGGACTTGTTCTCAACTAGCCCACCTGGTTAAATAAAGTGCTTGTTCTCAACTGGCCCACCTGGTTAAATAAAGGACTTGTTCTCAACTAACCTACCTGGTTAAATAAAGGACTTGTTCTCAACAGGCCCACCTGGTTAAATAAAGGACTTGTTCTCAACTGGCCTACCTGGTTAAATAAAGGTGGAATAAAATAAACAGTAATGGCATTACCCCGGCAACACAGAGAAAACATGATGAACAGTCTGTCATTGTAGAAAACGGACAACCCCTCCCCAACTCCCAGGTCAACCCGAGCCAATCAGCTATTGGTGTCCAGGGCTCCATGTAAAACCCTCCACTGGATGACCCCTGACCTTTCCAGCACTGGGAGCTTATAGAGCACCCTCCACCTATACCCTGCCATGCTCTCAGCCCCCACAACCCCCCTGCCTCTGATGCCCCTTCCCTCCCGCTAAGCCCACCTCCGTACGGTACAGTAGCCTCTGTGCTGCTTTGAGTCAGAACGCTGCCACCCTGCTCTCCAGGTCCACCAAACCCAGTGATCAGTGGTTCCTCCCAGACCCACGGCCCAGGCACCACCCCCCCCTCCTCTCGTGTGGGTCTCAGCAGCTGCCAGGCCCTCAGTACTGCAGCATAGAAATCAGAGACCCCTGTTGTATTGAGTCTCTCCGGCCGCATGATGAAGAGCTGCTGATCCAGCCACAAACCCAATTCAGTTTTCCCTAAATGGCACCAAAAAAAAACTACCTTTTAATTTACCACTAAAACCTGTTCTTAGGACCAAGCCATAAAAAACTGTATTATAATAATAACTGGTTTACGTTTTAACTACCAACAATTGGTAAAAACTTTCCCCTTTCGGAAACAATGGGAGACCTCAGAGTTGACAAGGTAAAACTCTGTTGTTCTGCCGCTGAACAAGGCAGTTAACCCACTGGTCCCCAGGAGGCCGTCATTGTAAATAGAATTTGTTCTTAACTGACCTGCCTAGTTAAATAAAGGTTTCATTAAAAAGTCTGGCAATAACTTAACTTTTCATTAATTAGACAGACTCCTCTAAATAATAAATATAATAAAAATAACAAAAAACAGTTAAATGCTAAGTACTATACATAGGTTTTATTTAAAAAATAACAATAGAACCTATTTAGTACTATAATGGTATTTACTAACATAATATTATTACTATAATAGTTTCTAAAGGGGTTCTAGGCTACCCTACCCTAGAATTAGGGTTCAGGATAAAACAGGTTATACGTAGGGTTAGAGTTTCTGTACAGCACTTTGTAACATCTGCTGATGTAAAAAGGTCTTTATAAATACATTAGATTGATTGTTAGGTTCAGGGTATTTAAAGAGATAAACTGTATGGGTTTATATCTCTCTTGCTCCTCCCTGTGGTCTTCTGTGGGAACTACATACCTCATTCACCACACTTGATAGACTCATAATCTGAGGTAGCAACTGAGTCAGAGCTACAAATCAATGATCTCCACCTATCCATTAGGTTTACAACTCAGTGAACCTGCGCAGCATTCTCTCTATTTGATGTCTACGAACCAACAGATTTCAGCGATTATCATATTACCCCAGCAGCCATTTAGAAACAAATAAAAAAAGGTTAGTTCTTTTTATTCTTTTTTTCTGACTGTTTAAATCGGCCACATCTTGAAAAAGAGAACAGGGACATGCGATTTGTTTGATAATTTACACTTTTTTATATATAAAAAATATAGATATACAGTTAACCATGACCAGAACATGTTTAACGTTTGATGGTTTTGCGCCAACCATCCCTGTAGGTAACTACAATCTATAACCAGGTGAACAGTGAGCTTCCTCACTAAGTAGCTGTAATCTAGTTAATAATAAGTTACCTGAGGTAAACCTACAAGGAGAGTTAATAATAAGTTACCTGAGGTAAACCTACAAAGGTTAGTTAATAATAAGTTACCTGAGGTAAACCTACAAGGATAGTTAATAATAAGTTACCTGAGGTAAACCTACAAGGATAGTTAATAATAAGGTACCTGAGGTAAACCTACAAGGATAGTTAATAATAAGTTACCTGAGGTAAACCTACAAGGTTAACGCGGGCTGGAAGAGAATTACTTCAAAACCACAGCAAACAGCTGGGACATATAGTAATATTATATATATATAATATTATATCACTGGGCTCCTCTGTGCTAACAAACCCTGTGTACCACCCCTCCCCTGTTTAACCTTGAATTTCGTTCAGAAAAACACTTCCACATTTAGCAAAACGAACCAACTCTTTACGGATCTGTTCAGTGGTAATAAACGGAGGCAGATTAGACACTACTACTCTTGTCGAAATCAGCACCAACACAACCCCTCACATAAATCATACTGGTAACTAGCCGGGTAACAAGACTCACCTTTTACATTACCACAACCACCGCCTTGTTCATTCTGGATACAGAGTGTATATGTTCCTCTCCCACCTGTTCACCGACCAGGATCAATAATTCCTCCACACCATTCTCCACAACGCACCTGAAGAGACAGCGTTTCTTCTCCACTCGGTTGAGGACATCAAACTACCCTACTCCCCCCTCAACTCTAACCGATAAACAGTGGAAACCAATAAACAAACCCTCCCACCATGACAAAATACATTTGGAAAATAGGCAAAAGAATAGCTGCACTCTTCACGAACGACAAAACCTCACGTTACCAACTTCTTCTTCTTCTATGGTATAATGGCGGTCCTCAAACCAACGTTAAAGGAGCGTGGCGCCTCCTACTGTGCTGGAGTGTGTTCAATCACGGTTTACACCATTTCTAAATCCTCCTACCTAACTCAGTACTTCTGAGAAAATAAAAAAGATCCCTACTAACTTCTAATAGACCCTCCCCCATCCCCCAAATCCCTTCCAAACCCCCATCCAACCCCCCATCCAACCTCAATGACCCTACACTTCAATCTTTCCCTCTCTTCAACATCCTTACAACAATATAACAACACATGCTCCACCGTTTCATTGACAATACCCTCCAGACACAAACCATTCACATGCTGCCAACCACATGGAAGGACCAGTTCAATGTACAATGTCCTAAACACAATCGAGGAAACACCACCTCTTCCTTCCTAATCTGACCTATGAACCTTGTTCCACCGACCTTTAGAGGACATATAAATGCCGTCCCTTGTGCTCAGAGTCCCATCTCTTCTCCCACACATCTATCAAAATGTCTCTGATCTCACATTTGTCCTCACCTCTACCCAGTGGAACATTAATATATATTATATCTTGTTTTAAAGTTATGTTAGCTAACTAGTCTACAATTTCATTCCATTCCACACCTGAATGTGCTGGGACCCAGCAGAATCTCACTACTAGACCCATTCTCTCAATTCTCCATAATAACATTAATACCTCCAATAGTAGGTCACTCCTAATAGATTTACCAGATGATAAACTATTCAATACAGACAGAGAATCTGAGGATACTATAACTCTAACAGGCTGTACGTCCTCCACCCACTGGAGGACAACTATTATCACCAACAGTTCAACTGAGTACACTGACAGTTCATCTGTTAGTCTTCTACATATCTGCACATCACATTCAGGAAGGTAAACACCTGCTCCTGTGGGCCCACTATCTGGGCCCTTGGATCCATCTGTGAAAAGAGGTAAAAAAGCATAACAACTTCTACCAATGTAATTGTCAACCAGTTTCCCTTTATCACTGACTTCTGACCCAATCTTTCCTTTTGTCTACCAAGGTTAGATCAACAACAGGATCTGGGAGTAACCATGGAGGAACATCCCCTATCACCACAGAAAAGGGCCAACCTCCAACTCCCTGAAACTACTCTCATCAGCAAGCTTTCCAACTGTCCAACCAAAACCACTGCCTTGTCTACTAGTATATTCCCAACAGTCATCTAGAACAGTAGCAGTGTGATGCTCAACCTCACAGCCTTTCAACCCAATAAGCTAATGACAATTTATTACGTCGTATATCCAAAGGCATCTCACCTGCCTCAACTGGACTATAATATAAATCCATGATATTATGGGATACAAAATGGGAAAAGGGGAAATTATGATAATACTAAAAAACACCCTTCTAACTAACCCTACACTCATTAAAACCCACTACCCCCATTCCACTACTTTGACCCTATCTGCTCCTGCACCAGGCCAACTAACCCTACACTCATTAAAAACCCACTACCCCATTCCACTACTTTGACCCTATCTGCTCCTGCACCAGGCCAACTAACCCTACACTCATTAAAACCCACTACCCCATTCCACTACTTTGACCCTATCTGCTCCTGCACCAGGCCAACTAACCCTACACTCATTAAAACCCACTACCCCATTCCACTACTTTGACCCTATCTGCTCCTGCACCATGCCAACTAACCCTACACTCATTAAAACCCACTACCCCATTCCACTACTTTGACCCTATCTGCTCCTGCACCAGGCCAACTAACCCTACACTCATTAAAACCCACTACCCCATTCCACTACTTTGACCCTATCTGCTCCTGCACCAGGCCAACTAACCCTACACTCATTAAAACCCACTACCCCATTCCACTACTTTGACCCTATCTGCTCCTGCACCATGCCAACTAACCCTACACTCATTAAAACCCACTACCCCATTCCACTACTTTGACCCTATCTGCTCCTGCACCAGGCCAACTAACCCTACACTCATTAAAACCCACTACCCCCATTCCACTACTTTGACCCTATCTGCTCCTGCACCAGGCCAACAGCCTGGGAGGACGGGACACCACCACTCAACACACCCTGGAACTCTTCTGAAGTCAAATCTAGTATGACCAAATACTTCTCTGCAGCTGCCACCAAAACATATTTTTTTTCTGTGATTTACATTCCATTTCTGCGGTATAGTTGATAACCATTTGCTATGAACACTAAGAAGCCAACCTTACTGAAGCATATATCCCTCGTTGGCCCATCCCTCTGTGCTGTCACAGATCTACTACTCACAGGGATCCTCTCAGGATCCCTCAGCCTTGACCCATCCTCCTCTACTTTCTTCACTGCCTCAGCAGTGACAACCTGTTCCCAACAGTGGGGTCAGTGGGATTGGATAGGGGCCCCTCTACCTCTCTCTCTCTCTCTCTCTCTCTGACTGGAGGAGACAGGTGAAATGGTGTGTCTCCTCTGGTCAACAATACTCACCTTGAAAGACTCCACAGCCTGTTGGAGCTCCTTCAGCTCCTTCTCTCTCTCCTGGAATCTCTGCTGGACCTTCTGCTGACTCATCCCCAGCTGCCTCTGTGGAGAATCACTCTTCAATGAGCTATCAAGCTTTATTAGTCCAGTAGATCAATAGTATAGTAATGTGACATAGGGCCCATAGAGAGGAAGATCTAAAAAAATGGATGGTCCATTTACTAAATGATATGTATTTGTTGCTATGTGAATGATTATAGTTTTTATGGTAGGACTACATGTATCAACAGGTTGAGACTGAACTTTGGACTCATAAAAGGCCATTCAGAATGATAATAGTGTTTGACATTATAAAATGGTGATACATCTGGAGAATCTGGGTTGACATATCAATATACTCAAGGTTTGTGTTCATATTTGTTCTGCTGAGGATCAATTTCATTTCAATGATCTCATATTCAAACAGCCTTAGTTCCTACTGTATCTTTAATTCTTTGTTTATCAGACAGTCACCAACAAGTTGTTCTGGTCTTACCTGTTTCTCAGTCCTCTCTGCTGCAGCTGACACTGTATCATGGCCTTTATGTTCATCCACTGTACACATCAGACAGATACACTGCTGATCGGTACGACAGTAAACCTCCAGCAGTTTGTCGTGATGAGAGCAGATCTTCTCCTGTAGTTGTGCGGTGGCTTTGAACAGCTTGTGCTTCTTGAAAGCAGGAGATTCATAGTGAGGTTGGAGGTGAGTCTCACAGTAAGAGGCCAGACACACCAGACAGGACATGAGGGCTTTCTGCTTTCTGGTCCCAGTGCAGACATCACACGCCACATCTCCAGGTCCAGCATAGCACAGAGCAGGAGGGGGAGCAGCCTGGAGTCCTGTCTTCTTCAGTTTCTCCACCACCTCAGCCAACATGTTATTTTTACTCAGCGTAGGCCTCGGACTGAAGGTCTGTCTGCACTGAGGACAGCTATAGACCCCTTTCAGAACATCCTGATCCCAGCAGCCCTCAATACAGATTCTACAGTAACTGTGCCCACAGGCAGTAGTGACCGGCTCCTTCAGTAGATCCAGACAGACAGAACAACAGAACTGGTCCTGGTCCAGCAGAACTCCCTGTTGAGCCATTTGGACGGTTGTTCACTCTCACACAGACAGACGAGACAGAGACTCAGATCAGTTTCGTTTCCTCAGAAGAGAGTTTGTGGGAGGGGGAGGGATTTCCTGGTTCTGCCAGAGGGGTGGGGTTAGAGGGAGGGAGGGAGGGGTTAGAGGGAGGGAGGAAGAGAGAGAGGAACTGCAAGCAACATCAAGAGGGAGACAAATAGTTTTGTTCCAATGTTAGAGCCTTTAACATGGAATAAATGACATAATGAATCTTAAAATGTGATTTGTTAGAATATATGAAGGGTAACAGTTTTCTATGAAGTACGTATGTATCATTATTTTAATCACCTTTATAATGCCTTATAAATCAATAAGTCCTGAGGAGGTGTGATATATGGTTATTATACAGTACCACGGCTAAGGGCTGTTCTTAGACAAGACACAACACGGATTGAGAATTATCTAACACTTTCAACAATACAATCACGTTTTATTTCATTGGTTTCATACACATATTTATCAGATGTTATTGTGGGTGAAGTGAAATGCTTGTGTTCCTGGTTCCAACAGTGCAGTAATATCTAACAATGCTTGTGTTCCCAGCTCACAGAGGGCAAATCTAAAAAGTCAATGAAAATATTAGGACAAGCAATGTATATATATATATATATATATATATATATATATATATATATATACACTGTGTACTGTGATGTGATGCATAGACAATTTGGAGTACATCTGTAGTATATCTGAAGAATAGTAGATGTACAGCAGTAGTTATATAGGATGAACCATGACTAGAATACAGTATATACATATGAAGTGGACAGCAGTAGTTATATAGGATGAACCATGACTAGAATACAGTATATACATATGAAGTGGACAGCAGTAGTTATATAGGATGAACCAGGACTAGAATACAGTATATACATATGAAGTGGATAGCAGTAGTTATATAGGATGAACCATGATTAAAATACAGTATATACATATGAAGTGGATAGCAGTAGTTATATAGGATGAACCAGGACTAGAATACAGTATATACATATGAAGTGGACAGCAGTAGTTATATAGGATGAACCAGGACTAGAATACAGTATATACATATGAAGTGGACAGCAGTAGTTATATAGGATGAACCAGGACTAGAATACAGTATATACATATGAAGTGGGCAGCAGTAGTTATATAGGATGAACCATGACTAGAATACAGTATATACATATGAAGTAGACAGCAGTAGTTATATAGGATGAACCATGACTAGAATACAGTATATACATATGAAGTGGACAGCAGTAGTTATATAGGATGAACCATGACTAGAATACAGTATATACATATGAAGTGGATAGCAGTAGTTATATAGAATACAGTATATACATATGAAGTGGACAGCAGTAGTTATATAGGATGAACCATGACTAGAATACAGTATATACATATGAAGTGGGCAGCAGTAGTTATATAGGATGAACCATGACTAGAATACAGTATATACATTTTTATTCTATATAACTGGTTCATCCTATATAACTACTATACTACATATTTGATCCATATTACCTATACATCCCTTTACATTTATATATACACTACCGGTCAAAAGTTTTAGAACAATTAAGGCTTTTTCTTTATTTGTACTATTTTCAACATTGTAGAATAATAGTGAAGACATCAAGACTATGAAATATCAGATATGGAATCATGTAGTAACCAAAAAAAGTGTTATATTTATATATTTTATATTTGAGATTCTTCAAAGTAGCCACCCTTTGCCTTGATGACAGCTTTGCACAATCTTGGCATTCTCTCAACCAGCTTCATGAGATAGTCACCTGGAATGCATTTCAATTAACAGGTGTGCCTTGTTAAAGTTAATTTGTGGAATTTCTTTCCTTCTAAATGCATTTGAGCAAATCAGTTGTGTTGTGACATGGTAGGGTTGGTATACAGAAGACAGCCCTATTGGGTAAAAGACCAAGTCCACATTATGGCAAGAACAGCTCAAATAAGCAAAGAGAAACGACATGAATGTAAAAATAAAGAAAAACCCTTGAATGAGTAAGTGTGTCCCAACATTTGACTGGTACTGTATATATATATATACTCCAGACTGGTTCTGTGTGTGTATATATATATATATATATATATATATATATATATATATATATATATATACTCCAGACTGGTTCTGTGTATATATATATATACACTCCAGACTGGTACTGTGTGTATATATATATATATATACTCCAGACTGGTTCTGTGTATATATATATATATACTCCAGACTGGTACTGTGTATATGTGTGTATATATATATACTCCAGACTGGTTCTGTGTGTGTATATATATATATACTCCAGACTGGTTCTGTGTGTATATATATATACTCCAGACTGGTTCTGTGTATATGTGTGTGTATATATATGTGTGTGTATATATATATATATATATATATATATATATATATATACTCCAGACTGGTTCTGTGTGTGTGTGTGTGTATATATATATATATACACACATATATATATATACACACATATACACACAGTATATACTCAGTATATATATTTATATTCCAGGACTCCAACATTGCTCATCCTAATATTTCTATATTTCTTAATTCCTTTACTTTTTACTGTCACGTCCTGACCAGTAATAGGGGTTATTTGTTTTTGTAGTTTGGTCAGGACGTGGCAGGGGGTGTTTGTTTTAGGCGGTTCGGGCTATGTATTTAGGTAGAGGGGTGTTTGGTTTATGTGGTTCGGGCTATGTATTTAGGTAGAGGGGTGTTTGGTTTATGTGGTTCGGGCTATGTATTTAGGTAGAGGGGTGTTTGGTTTATGTGTTTCGGGCTATGTATTTAGGTAGAGGGGTGTTTGGTTTATGTGGTTCGGGCTATGTATTTAGGTAGAGGGGTGTTTGGTTTATGTGGTTCAGGCTATGTATTTAGGTAGAGGGGTGTTTGGTTTATGTGGTCCGGGGTTTGTTAGTCTATGTTCTATGTTAGTGTATTTCTATGTTCTGTCTTGTCTATTGTAGTTCTATGTTTAGTTAATTGGGGTTGGACCTTCAATTGGAGGCAGCTGGTTATCGTTGCCTCTGATTGAAGTTCCTATAATTAGGAGTTTGTTTGTCATGGGGTTTTGTGGCAGATTGTTGCTGTGTATAGCTTTGTGCCTTACTGGCCTGTTCTTTGTCCTTTAATAAAAGAAGATGAGTGTACATTTTCCCGCTGCGTCTTGGTCTAAACCCTACGACACCCGTGACATTTACATTAGGGTGTATTGTTAGATACTACTGCACTGTTGGAACCAGGAACACAAGCATTTCACTACACCCACAATAACATCTACTAAATATGTGTATGTGACCAATAACATTTTTATTTGATTGTATTTTTGAAAGTGTTACATAATTCTCAATCCGCTTTGCGTCGTGCCTAAAAACAGCACTTAGCCGTGGTACTGTATATTAGCCATATACTGTCACCACTTCCACCGAAGTCATTTCCTCTCCTTGTTCGGCGGTCGGCGTCACCGGTCTTCTAGTCATTGTCGATCCACTTTTTTTCATTTTCCATTTGTTTTGTCTTGTTTTCTTACACATCTGGTTTCCATTTCCATCATGAATTGTTGTGTATTTAACCCTCTGTTCCCCCCATGTCCTTGTGTGGAATTGTTTGTTTGTAAGTGCTTGTACTCTGTTACTGGTGCGCATTGGGTTTTGTACCCATGTAGGTTCGTTTTGTATTAAACTGCTCCGGCTATTACCTATCTCTGCTCTCCTGCGTCTGACTTCACTGCCACCAGGTCCGCAATCCTTACATATACCACACCTCCTCAGGCCTTATTGCTTATTAGAACACATAAGTGTATTATAAGGCATTATAAAGGTCATTAAAATAATTCTAATATGTACTTCATAGAAACGGTTACCCTTTATATTCTAATAACTCACATTTTAAGATTCATTATTTCATTTATTCCACGTTAAGGGCTCTAACCAAGGAACAAGACTATTTGTCTCCCTCTTGCTGTTGCATGCAGTTCCTCTCTCTTCCTCCCTCCCTCTAACCCCACCCCTCTGGCAGAACCAGGAAGTCCCTCCCCCTTCACAAACTCTCTTCTGAGGAAACGAAACTGATCTGAGTCTCTGTGTCGTCTGTCTATGTGAGAGTGAACAACCGTCCAAATGGCTCAACAGGGAGTTCTGCTGGACCAGGACCAGTTCTGTTGTTCTGTCTGTCTGGATCTACTGAAGGAGCCTGTCACTACTGCCTGTGGGCACAGTTACTGTAGGAGCTGTATTGAGGGCTGCTGGGATCAGGATGTTCTGAAAGGGGTCTATAGCTGTCCTCAGTGCAGACAGACCTTCAGTCCGAGGCCTACGCTGAGTAAAAATAACATGTTGGCTGAAATGTTGAAAAAGTGTTTTTAAATAGGCATGCTATCATTTGAAAATTAGTTGAAAGGCTAAGTGATTCTCCTCCTGACAAGAAGTTGACAGCCTTCAAACATAGAATATTTTTGGGTCAAAAAAAAGAATATACAGCTGTCTTTAGTAAGATCAAACTGAACTAACTGCTATCTTGAAATGTTGAAAAAGTGTTTTTAAATAGCTCAGTCTTATCACTCAATATGAGTCAAAATCTGTCACTTCCAGGACTGCTCATTTTGTCAAAAATGAAAAAATGAAAAAAATAACTACTCACAGCTGTGTTAAAACCTCTTGGGGATAGGGGGCAGTATTGAGAATTTTGAAAAAAAATATGTGCCCATTTTTAACTGCCTCCTACACCAACTCAGAAGCTAGAATATGCATATTATTGTTCAGGTTTGGATAGAAAACACTCTGAATTTTCTAAAACTGTTTGAATGGTGTCTGTAAGTATAACAGAACTCATATGGCAGTCAAAACCCTGAGACAAATTCTGACAGGAAGTGGATACCTGATGTGTTGAATTACCTTTAAGCTTATGCCATTGAAACACACAGGGGCTTATTAATCGTTGAGCACTTCCTATGGCTTCCACTAGATGTCACCAGTCTTTACAAAGTGTTTTTAGTCTTATACTGTGAGATCTGACCGAACAAGAGCCTTGGAACGGTGATGGCCGATTAGACTCTGGCGCGCGAGTTCATGTTGGGTAGTCTCGTTCCAATACGTTTTAAAAGAGAATGCAATCGTCCGCCTTGAATATTATTCATGTTCTGGTTAAAAAAGGCACTAATGATTTATGCTATACAACGTTCGACATGTTTGAACGAACGTAAATATTTTTTCTCCCTTCTTTCATGAAGAGAAGTCCGGCGGGCTTAGATCATGTGCTAACAACACGGAGCTTTTTGGACATAAATTATGAGCTTTTTCAAACAAAACTACATTTGTTATGGACCTGGGATTCCTGGAAGTGACATCTGATGAAGAGAATCAAAGGTAATGGATTATTTACATAGTATTTTCGATTTTAGATCTCTCCAACATGGCGGTTAGTCTGTATCTCAAAGCGTATTTTTCTGGGCGCAGTGCTCAGATTATTGCAAAGTGTGATTTCCCAGTAAGGTTATTTTTAAATCTGGCAATCCGGTTGCATTCAAGAGATGTAAATCTATAATTCTTTGAATGACAATATAATATTTTACCAATGTTTTCTAATTTTAATTATTTAATTTGAGGTGCTGATTTGACTGGCGGTATTGGAGGGAAAAGATTTCCTCAACATCAACGCCATAGTAAAACGCTGTTTTTGGATATAAATATGAACTTGATAGAACTAAAAATGCATGTATTGTCTAACATAATGTCCTAGGAGTGTCATCTGATGGAGATTGTCAAAGGTTAGTGCATAATTTTAGCTGATTTTATGGTTTTGGTGACGCCTGTCTTTGAATTGACAAAACATTACACACAACTATTGTCAATGTACTGTCCTAACATAATCTAACTTTATGCTTTCGCCGTAAAACCTTTTTGAAATCGGACAACGTGGTTAGATTAAGGAGATGTTTATCTTTCAAAGGGTGTAAGATAGTTGTATGTTTGAAAAATTAGAATTTTGACATTTATTTGGATTCAAATTTGCCGCTCTTGAAATGCACCTGCTGTTGATAGGGTGCACCACGGGTGGCACGCTAGCGTCCCACATAGCCCCAAGAGGTTAAACAGCGGTTGACATGCTTCGAAGTACGGTAATGGAATATTTAGAATTTTTTTTGTCACGAAATGCGCCATGCTCGTCACCCTTATTTACCCGTTCGGATAGTGTTTTGAACGCGCGAACAAAAAGCCGCTATTTGGATATAACAATGGATTATTTGGGACCAAACCAACATTTGTTATTGAAGTAGAAGTCCTGGGAGTGCATTCTGACGAAGAACAGCAAAGGTAATAACATTTTTCTTATAGTAAATCTGACTTTGGTGAGTGCTAAACTTGCTGGGTATCTAAATAGCTAGCCCTGTGATGCCGGGCTATCTACTGAGAATATTGCAAAATGTGCTTTCACTGAAAAGCTATTTTAAAATCGGACATATCGAGTGCATAGAGGAGTTCTGTATCTATAATTCTTAAAATAATTGTTATGCTTTTTGTGAACGTTTATCGTGAGTAATTTAGTAAATTCACCGGAAGTTTGCGGGGGTATGCTAGTTCTGAACGTCACATGCTAATGTAAAAAGCTGTTTTTTGATATAAATATGAACTTGATTGAACAAAACATGCATGTATTGTATAACATAATGTCCTAGGTGTGTCATCTGATGAAGATCATCAAAGGTTAGTGCTGCATTTAGCTGTCTTCTGGGTTTTTGTGACATTATATGCTAGCTTGAAAAATGGGTGTCTGATTATTTCTGGCTGGGTACTCTCCTGACATAATCTAATGTTTTGCTTTCGCTGTAAAGCCTTTTTGAAATCGGACAGTGTGGTTAGATTAATGAGAGTCTTGTCTTTAAAATAGTGTAAAATAGTCATATGTTTGAGAAATTGAAGTAATAGCATTTCTAAGGTATTTGAATAACGCGCCACAGGATTCCACTGGCTGTTACGTAGGTGGGACGATTTCGTCCCACCGGCCCTAGAGAAGTTAAGGAAGTGATTGAGGTGGAGACTTTTTCTCTCTTTCTTTCTTTCTTTCTTTCTTTCTTTCTTTCTTTCTTTCTTTCTTTCTTTCTTTCTTTCTTCTTCTTTCTTTCTTTCTTTCTTTCTTTATTTCTTTCTTTCTTTCTCTCTTTCTCTCTTTCTCTCTCTCTCTCGGAGGACCTGAGCCCTAGGACCATGCCTCAGGACTACCTGGCATGATGACTCCTTGCTGTCCCCAGTCCACCTGGCCGTGCTGCTGCTCCAGTTTCAACTGTTGTGCCTGCGGCTATGGAACCCTGACCTGTTCACCGGACGTGCTACCTGTCCCAGACCTGCTGTCCCAGACCTGCTGGAACCCTGACCTGTTCACCGGATGTGCTATCTGTCCCAGACCTGCTGTTTTCAACTCTCTAGAGACTGTAGGAGTGGTAGAGATACTCTCAATGATCGGCTATGTAAAGCCAACTGACATTTACTCTTGAGGTGCTGTCTTGTTGCACCCTCGACAACTACTGTGATGATTATTATTTGACCATGCTGGTCATTTATGAACATTTGAACATCTTGGCCATGTTCTGTTATAATCTCCACCCGGCACAGCCAGAAGAGGACTGGTCACCCCTCATAGCCTGGTTCCTCTCTAGGTTTCTTCCTAGGTTCTGGCCTTTCTACAGAGTTTTTCCTAGCCACCGTGCTTCTACACCTGTATTGCTTGCTGTTTGGGGTTTTAGGCTGGGTTTCTGTGCAGCACTTTGAGATATCAGCTGATGTAAGAAGGGCTATATAAATACATTTGATTTGATAAATTGGTTGAGAACTTGTTGGAGGCTATTTTGTTGCAATACCCATCTATGTTTAAAACCTGTTTTCTCTACAGGATGTTTCTGATCTGCCAATGGCCTGGGGAATGGCCAAGACCATTGTGTAAAAGGGGAGGAGTTGTGGTTTGTATGACTAACAATGTAGGCAGAGGAAGGTTGAGACCGGATTGTCATAGGTAACAGTAATGCCTCTGGCTCGGATGTACATGCATGGACGTGCACATCGTACCCCCTGGTTTAGCACCTCATGAAATACTCACAGAAAGACCCATGGGAATCCTAAACACCCCGTTCCCACAGAACAGTTTGACACTGACGGGTTGCGAGGATCAAATGGTAAGCTACTGTGCTGCACTCAACAATGTTCTGAAGTCTATTTTCCCCAGGATAAAAGTGGCTTTGCCTGAACCAAAAGGAGGACAGCTCCAAAAATTGCAGCCAGGAGATTGAGTGATCAACAAAGACCTCCGCAGAAAGACTTGGCACCAACAGCGCTGGACTGGTCCATTCCAGGTGCTCCTGATGGTTGCAGAGCGGTTGACGTGGGTTCACGCAAGCCACTGCAGGAAAGTGCCCCACAACCCAGAGGAAGATGCACCAGCCGATGAATCGTCATATGTGACCCCAGTGGCCATAGAAAGACCAGGACCGGACTCTATGCATCATTTCTTTTGCTTTCGTGGTCAGTCTTTTCATTGTTAGCTGTTGTCTGGGCCCTTGGACAAGTGACAACAATACAACTGAAGTATACAACACCAGCATAGTCCCACGGTGGGACTTAAATAACAGCCGCTCCAGCTCAAGCCAATGGCTCAGGACGGGAGTCCAGCTAATAATAGCTGCCCCGTTGTTTAACCTCTATGGGCTAGGTGGGACGCTAGCGTCCCCCCCGTGGTGCACTCCATCAACAGCAGGTGCATTTCAAGAGCGGCAAATTTGAAACCAAATAAATGTCAAAATTCAAATTTTTCAAACATACAACTATCTTACACCCTTTGAAAGATAAACATCTCCTTAATCTAACCACGTTGTCCGATTTCAAAAAGGTTTTACGGCGAAAGCATAAAGTTAGATTATGTTAGGAGAGTACATTGACAATAGCTGTGTGTAATGTTTTGTCAATTCAAAGACAGGCGTCACCAAAACCATAAAACCAGCTAAAATGATGCACTAACGTTTGACAATCTCCATCAGATGACACTCCTAGGACATTATGTTAGACAATACATGCATTTTTAGTTCTATCAAGTTCATATTTATATCCAAAAACAGCGGTTTACTATGGCGTTGATGTTCAGGAAATCGTTTCCTTCCAATAACCGGCAGTCAAGTCAGCACCACAAATTAAATAATTAAAATTAGAAAACATTGGTAAAATATTATATTGTCATTTAAAGAATTATAGATTTACATCTCTTGAACGCAATCAACTTGCCAGATTTAAAAATAACCTTACTGGGAAATCACACTTTGCAATAATCTGAGCACTGCGCCCAGAAAAATACGCGTTGCGATACAGACTAGACGTCATGTTGGGGAGATCTAAAATCGAAAATACTATGTAAATAATCCATTACCTTTGATTCTCTTCATCAGATGTCACTTCCAGGTATCACAGGTCCATAACGAATGTAGTTTTGTTCAAAAAAGCTCATCATTTATGTCCAAAAATCTCCGTCTCGTTAGCACATGATGTAAGCCAGCCGGACTTCTCGTCATGAACGAGGGGAAAAAATATATTTCCGTTCGTTCAAACATGTCAAACGTTGTATAGCATAAATAATTAGGGCCTTTTTTAACCAGAACATGAATAATATTCAAGGTGGACGAATGCATACTCTTTTATAACGTATTGGAACGAGGGTACCCAACATGAACTCGCGCGCCAGGTGTCTAATGGGCCATCATCGTTCCATGGCTCTTGTTCGGTCAGATCTCCCTCCAGAAGACTCAAAACACTTTGTAAAGGCTGGTGACATCTAGTGGAAGCAATAGGAAGTGCCAAAATATTCCTCAGCCCCTGTGTTTTTCAATGGGATAGGTTTAAAGGTAATACAACACATCAGGTATCCACTTCCTGTCAGAAAATGTCTCAGGGTTTTGCCTGCCAAATGAGTTCTGTTATACTCACAGACACCATTCAAACAGTTTTAGAAACTTTAGAGTGTTTTCTATCCATATATAATAAGTATATGCATATTCTAGTTACTGGGTAGGATTAGTAACCAGATTAAATCGGGTACATTTTTTTTTATCCAGCCGTGCAAATACTGCCCCCTAGCCTTAACAGGTTAAAGGTAATTCAACACATCAGGTATCCACTTCCTGTCAGAAAATGTCTCAGGGTTTTGCCTGCCAAATGAGTTCTGTTATACTCACAGACACCATTCAAACAGTTTTAGAAACTTTAGAGTGTTTTCTATCCATATATAATAAGTATATGCATATTCTAGTTACTGGGTAGGATTAGTAACCAGATTAAATCGGGTACATTTTTTTATCCAGCAGTGAAAATACTGCCCCCTAGCCCCAACAGGTTAAAGCATTGGGGGGGATTTTTCTTACACTAGTACATTATCTGTGTAAATGGCTTCTGTTGAGCCACTGAGTGTTTTACCTTCACATGGTGCAAAACAGGGAATCATTAAACAATGAAAACAGTTCTACAGAAGTACACTCTTCATCTGTACAAAGAGGACAATCATCACGCCGATGCATCAATCTCCGTCTTCTTAACCTGTTAGGGCTAGGGGGCAGTATTGACACGGCTGGATAAAAAACATACCCGATTTAATCTGGTTACCACTCCTACCCAGTAACTAGAATATGCATATGCTAGTTCTGAACGTCACATGCTAATGTAAAAAGCTGGTTTTTGATATAAATATGAACTTGATTGAACAAAACATGCATGTATTGAATAACATAATGTCCTAGGGTTGTCATCTGATGAAGATCATCAAAGCTTAGTGCTGCATTTAGCTGTCTTCTGGGTATATGTGACATTATATGCTAGCTTGAAAAATGGGTGTCTGATTATTTCTGGCTGGGTACTCTGCTGACATAATCTAATGTTTTGCTTTCGTTGTAAAGCCTTTTTGAAATCGGACAGTGTGGTTAGATTAACGAGAGTCTTGTCTTTAGAATGGTGTAAAATAGTCATATGTTTGAGAAATTGAAGTAATAGCATTTCTAAGGTATTTGAATAATGCGCCACAGGATTCCACTGGCTGTTACGTAGGTGGGACGATTTCGTCCCACCTACCCTAGAGAGGATAAACCGCAGCCGTCGACACAGCAGTTCTTAAAATTGGATGTAAACATAGACAACGCTGTATTAAAATTGTCAGTGTAGAGCACCAGTGAAAGGGATTTCGAAATGGGAGAAGTTAGGAGCAATTTATATAAGGACGGTATTTGGTATCATGATAAGTTACCAATACTACCTAAGTCATTGTTTAGAGATGCGGCAAGATTGACACATGGGCAGAGCCATGTGTCAACAGGGGGATAGTAGAGCAGGTTCGGAAACACTTTGTGGCCTATTGGATAACGAACTACTTAAAAAAAACATTTTTTATAATAGATAAGCATATTAAATGGGAAGAAGTGGTCACAACTTACTGGGTGGACACGATTAGGGTAGTTGGTTTACTACCGGGGGCCAGCACAGAAAAAAATGTATGAAATTGTATGAAATGTATGCATTCACTACTGTAAGTCGCTCTGGATAAGAGCGTCTGCTAAATGACTAAAAATGTAAATGTAAAATGTAGGATCTCTCTCTTAAATAATGGATTACATTTTAGCTGATCAGGTAAACCATATAGAATGCCAGAGTTAGGGAGGCCAGAACAGGTAGACATAGAAGTTGAAGATACACTAACAGAACACATGGTTAACCAAACCCGTATGTCCGAGACTTTGTGTCCAACAGGTGAATTACAGGAGAAGATGATTCACTCAATCCAACCAGGAGACTGGGTGTGGATCCAGTCCCTGAGGAGAAAAGAACTGGAAGCAGCCACGGTGGGAGGGCCCATACCAAGTGTTCCTGGTAATAGCCTTTGTGGTGAGAATAGCTGAAAGAGCTACCTGGGTTCATATCACACATTGCGGGAGGGTAAGACACACTGACACTGTCGAACAATCACAGAGTTAGGAGAAGAACCGAATACCAATAAGGTTCGGGGGTTACCTCTCTAATGAAGATTTCCAAACCCGCCCGATCCTCACTGTGTGCGTTCATAGAAGTGAAAGTGTGGGTTGGCCTCTAGCCGGTGATATATTCTCCGGGAGGGGGTGGGGCTTTACAGGGGTACTGGTCAGTCTGAGCTGTCTGATTGTGGGAGCCATATTCCTAATACACCATGAACCACTCGAGAAGTCAGAAAGTTGTAACTTGACCCATAGTGTAGAAGATGAGGAGTTTTTATGGCCTAGGTACAAAAGGTCACTCGATCTGGATAAAAAGGAAGTGAGATTAGAGTTAGGGAAGGATGTCTCAATAGAGTTCTATGCAGACCAAATGGGGTCCCTAACCTCCTGGCAGTCTAGGACTCGGACTTCATGGGGAAGATATCTGTGTAGATCCCGGTGTAACTCATGGAATCATAGCTCACACAGAGAGAGAAGGCTATGTCAATCCACACACCCAATATAGAAACAGATGGAATATAGTGAAGGCCAGGGTTTTTGACTGCAATCCAGAGCAAGGGAAGTATTGCTTGAAGATAGGAATGACCATTAAAAGCATAAAGAAAGAGGATTTAGGGTTATGGTATGTTGGCCTTGACCAGACCATTGTCGACACTGCGGTACCATTCCGAGTAGTAGAGGTTAGGACAGGAGATAGTTCTACCGCCAGCCAGAATACCAGTAGTACCCCTGATAAAACTGACATTACCCGTGTAGTCATCCAGAGCCAAGGACCGGTGAGGATAGTTCAGACGAAAGATCTTAACCTGTTGGGTCTAGGGGGCAGCATTTGCACGTCTGGATAAAAAAAATGTACCCGATTTAATCTGGTTACTAATCCTACCCAGTAACTAGAATATGCATATACTTATTATATATGGATAGAAAACACTCTAAAGTTTCTAAAACTGTTTGAATGGTGTCTGTGAGTATAACAGAACTCATTTGGCAGGCAAAACCCTGAGACATTTTCTGACAGGAAGTGGATACCTGATGTGTTGTATTGACTTTAAACCTATCCCATTGAAAAACACAGGGGTTTAGGAATATTTTGGCACTTCCTATTGCTTCCACTAGATGTCACCAGCCTTTACAAAGTGTTTTGAGTCTTCTGGAGGGAGATCTGACCGAACAAGAGCCATGGAACGATGATGGCCCATTAGACACCTTGCGCGCGAGTTGATGTTGGGTACCCTCGTTCCAATACGTTATAAAAGAGTATGCATTCGTCCACCTTGAATATTATTCATGTTCTGGTTAAAAAAGGCCCTAATTATTTATGCTATACAACGTTTGACATGTTTGAACGAACGGAAATATATTTTTTCCCCTCGTTCATGACGAGAAGTCCCGCTGGCTTACATCATGTGCTAACGAGACGGAGATTTTTGGACATAAATGATGAGCTTTTTTGAACAAAACTACATTCGTTATGGACCTGTGATACCTGGAAGTGACATCTGATGAAGAGAATCAAAGGTAATGGATTATTTACATAGTATTTTCGATTTTAGATCTCCCCAACATGACGTCTAGTCTGTATCGCAACGCGTATTTTTCTGGGCGCAGTGCTCAGATTATTGCAAAGTGTGATTTCCCAGTAAGGTTATTTTTAAATCTGGCAAGTTGATTGCGTTCAAGAGATGTAAATCTATAATTCTTTAAATGACAATATAATATTTTACCAATGTTTTCTAATTTTAATTATTTAATTTCTGACGCTGACTTGACTGCCGGTTATTGGAGGGAAACGATTTCCTCAACATCAATGCCATAGTAAAACGCTGTTTTTGGATATAAATATCAACTTGATAGAACTAAAAATGCATGCATTGTCTAACATAATGTCCTAGGAGTGTCATCTGATGGAGATTGTAAAAGGTTAGTGCATCATTTTAGCTGGTTTTATGGTTTTGGTGACCCTGTCTTTGACTTGACAAAACATTACACACAACTCTTGTAAATGTACTGTCCTAACATACTCTAAATTTATGCTTTCGCCGTAAAACCTTTTTGAAATCGTAAAACGTGGTTAGATTAAGGAGATGTTTATCTTTCAAATGGTGTAACATAGTTGTATTTTTGAAAAATGTGAATTTTGACATTTATTTGGATTCAAATTTGCCGCTCTTGAAATGCACCTGCTGTTGATGGAGTGCACCACGGGTGGCACGCTAGTGTCCCACCTAGCCCCAAGAGGTTAAGAAGGTAGAGCAGGGCTTTATTATGGACAGACTTCTCCCATTCTTAGCTACTGTCGTATCAATATGTTTTGACCATGGCAGTTTACAATCCAGGGTTACTCCAAGCAGTTTAGTCACCTCAACTTGCTCAATTTCCACATTATTCATTACGAGATGAACAGGTGAGCAGTACGCGTCTATGTAATGAGAGCATGAACAGTGTGAGGACCGTTAAAACGTCTTAGGGCTAGGGGGCAGTTTTCGGAAGTTCGGAGAGTCTGGCGAGCCCAAAGTAAAATGCCTGTTACTCAGGCCCAGAAGCTATGCATATAATTGGTAGATTTGGAAAGAAAACACTCTGACGTTTCCAAAATTGTTAAAACTGTATGTGGTACTGTATGTGGATGATCAGGGCTTTATTCAGAAAAAGTTTCTTGGGCTACTTTGATTTGCCAAGTGGGCGAGATGTGAATTCCGTGTTTAATTTCATGGACAAACTTGTTGTTCAAACCTACGATGGCTCACCTTCAAGGGAACGTATCTGCTATTTGTATTTCCAGCTAAGTCCCCTCCTGTTCCATGGTTTAACAAGCGATGACCACTCTACTTCCATTGTCAACTAACTCCTCACATGAACTGGAAGCCACGTCTCATGTGGCCCACTCAACCACTGGCACATTGAATGTTTCCTCTCCAAGCACGGTGAGGGAACCCCTGTTAATTTTCTCTCATTACTTTATGTAGAGTCAATCACAAACACAATCACATTATTACACATCTATGATTTGACTCCTTGCTTGGACTAACTCATTCTTAGCTCTTTTGTCTCACTGTGTAGTGTTTTTGTGTTGTCTTCCCAGTCAAACCCTGCCCTGCACTGGTCAAGCCTCTGAACACCTCAACTCATGCCTCATACCCTCATTCAATCACTGCTGTGATCCCTTCCCAAAATGGTGTAAGTAGCCCTCTCATTCCTATTCCCCATAATATTGTACTATAAGTGTCTTTATTAAATGCTTTAGGTTAAAATAATTACTCTTTGACGATTTTTGAAACACATTTTTGACATCTCTGTGCGTTCTGCTCCTATACTGTGGGTCTCCCATCCTCCTCAACAACAGACATGTCTAATAACGTGTAATACAATTCATCATTAATAATTCTGCAAGTTTTCTGTTTTCAGAAGCCTGATTCTACTCACTGTGGTAGTGTGGAAGTGTTGAGCTGTATTATTTGGCCTGTGGTCCTGTTGTCCCCAGTCCCAGTGGTGAAGATAATGTCTTAATTGAGCTTCTTGTCTGTGACTGAGATACGTAATCTGCACATTTACTAAAACGTCAGCTCTCATCTCTCCCAATGTTCTCAATGTCAAACAATGAAGGCCGGGTAGTTTTTTTTCATGATTGCAACCCAGGTCATTTTAGTCGGCTGGACCTCGCTACATATTCGTCGCCAGACCCACTGGCTCCAGGTCATCTACAAGTCTATGCTAGGTAAAGCTCTGCCTTATCTCAGCTCACTGGTCACGATAACAACACACACTCGTAGCAAGCGCTCCAGCAGGTACATCTCACTGGTCATCCCCAAAGCCAACACCTCCTTTGGCCGCCTCTCCTTCCAGTTCTCTGCTGCCAATGACTGGAATGAATTGCAAAAATCGCTGAAGCCGGAGACTTATTGCTCCCTCACTAACTTTAAACATCAGCTATCTGAGCAGCTAACCGATCGCTGCAGCTGTACATAGTCCATCTGTAAATAGCCCAACCAATCTACCTACCTCATCATTGTTTTTATTTACTTTGCTGCTCTTTTGCACACCAGTATCACTACTTGCACATCATCATCTGCTCATCTATCACTCCAGTGTTAACCTCTTGGGGCTAGGTGGGACGCTAGCGTGCCACCCGTGGTGCACTCCATCAACAGCAGGTGCATTTCAAGAGCGGCAAATTTGAATCCAAATAAATGTCAAAATTCTAATTTTTCAAAAATACAACTATGTTACACCATTTGAAAGATAAACATCTCCTTAATCTAACCACGTTTTACGATTTCAAAAAGGTTTTACGGCGAAAGCATAAATTTAGAGTATGTTAGGACAGTACATTTACAAGAGTTGTGTGTAATGTTTTGTCAAGTCAAAGACAGGGTCACCAAAACCATAAAACCAGCTAAAATGATACACTAACCTTTTACAATCTCCATCAGATGACACTCCTAGGACATTATGTTAGACAATGCATGCATTTTTAGTTCTATCAAGTTGATATTTATATCCAAAAACAGCGTTTTACTATGGCATTGATGTTGAGGAAATCGTTTCCCTCCAATAACCGGCAGTCAAGTCAGCGTCACAAATTAAATAATTAAAATTAGAAAACATTGGTAAAATATTATATTGTCATTTAAAGAATTATAGATTTACATCTTTTGAACGCAATCAACTTGCCAGATTTAAAAATAACCTTACTGGGAAATCACACTTTGCAATAATCTGAGCACTGTGCCCAGAAAAATACGCGTTGCGATACAGACTAGACGTCATGTTGGGGAGATCTAAAATCGAAAATACTATGTAAATAATCCATTACCTTTGATTCTCTTCATCAGATGTCACTTCCAGGTATCACAGGTCCATAACGAATGTAGTTTTGTTCAAAAAAGCTCATCATTTATGTCCAAAAATCTCCGTCTCGTTAGCACATGATGTAAGCCAGCCGGACTTCTCGTCATGAACGAGGGGAAAAAATATATTTCCGTTCGTTCAAACATGTCAAACGTTGTATAGCATAAATCATTAGGGCCTTTTTTAACCAGAACATGAATAATATTCAAGGTGGACGAATGCATAGTCTTTTATAACGTATTGGAACGAGGGTACCCAACATGAAGTAGCGCGCCAGGTGTCTAATGGGACATCACCGTTCCATGGCTCTTGTTCGGTCAGATCTCCCTCCAGAAGACTCAAAACACTTTGTAAAGGCTGGTGACATCTAGTGGAAGCAATAGGAAGTGCCAAAATATTCCTAAACCCCTGTGTTTTTCAATGGGATAGGTTTAAAGTCAATACAACACATCAGGTATCCACTTCCTGTCAGAAAATGTCTCAGGGTTTTGCCTGCCAAATGAGTTCTGTTATACTCACAGACACCATTCAAACAGTTTTGGAAACTTTAGAGTGTTTTCTATCCATATATAATAAGTATATGCATATTCTAGTTACTGGGTAGGATTAGTAACCAGATTAAATCGGGTACATTTTTTTTATCCAGACGTGCAAATGCTGCCCCCTAGACCCAACAGGTTAATCTGCTAAATTGTGATTACTTTGCTACTATGGCCTATTTATTGCCATAAGTCCTCACGCCATTTGCACAACCTGTATATAGACTTTTTTTAAATTTTGTGTTGACTGTACACTTGTTTATTCTATGTAACTCTGTGTTGTTGTTTCTGTCACACTGCTTTGCTTTATTCTTGGCCAGGTCGCAGTTGTAAATGAGAACTTCTCAACTAGCAACCTTGTTAAATAAAGTTGAAATAATAAAAATAAAAATATCCTATATCATAATGAGTCAGATTACATGGAGAGGGGGGACCTGATCCTAGATCATAATGAATCAGATTACATGGAGAGGGGGGACCTGATCCTATATCATAATGAATCAGATTACATGGAGAGGGGGGGACCTGATCCTAGATCATAATGAATCAGATTACATGGAGAGGGGGGACCTGATCCTAGATCATAATGAATCAGATTACATGGAGAGGGGGGACC
This sequence comes from Salmo salar, assembly GCF_965601325.2. Lineage (NCBI taxonomy): Eukaryota > Metazoa > Chordata > Actinopteri > Salmoniformes > Salmonidae > Salmo > Salmo salar. The sequence goes on from NW_027675397.1 coordinate 24,846, forward strand.
TGATCCTAGATTATAATGAGTCAGATTACATGGAGAGGAGGGACCTGATCCTAGATCATAATGAGTCAGATTACATGGAGAGGAGGGACCTGATCCTAGATCATAATGAATCAGATTACATGGAGAGGGGGACCTGATCCTAGATCATAAATAATCAGATTACATGGAGAGGGGGGGACCTGATCCTAGATTATAATGAATCAGATTACATGGAAAGACGGATATATATAATATAGGCTACTATTTTTTAAATATTTAATATGCCATAAACTATTGTTTTTTTAACAGTTTCATTAATTCATTGTAATTAACTTAATCATTATGACACACCCCTCTCTATTGTCATTGGTTGCACTAATTGCACTGTTTGTCAACATAACCTGGTTCAAGTATTGATGACATCACCCTGAAGAAGGCACAGTGATGCTGAAACGTTGGTAAATATCCAATAAATTACTGGGAGTTTATATATGGAGTGTGGGATTCTCTTTATTTTGATAGTTTATAACTCTTATGTAGTTGCCATCTTTTTGTGTTTTTCAGGCAGCCTGGGAAAGAACTGAAAAAACTCACTAAAGAGTCAAGACAGAGACACCAGAAAGACCCAAGAAGACTTGGACGCAGCATCAGAGGACAGAGAGGGATGTTCAGAACTCACTCAGTCTGGTCAGTTGGTGAGGGTAGACTTGGAGGCTGCTTACCTGACACGAAGTCTGGAGGACATGGAGGAAGTCCCCCCTCCTCTCCCCTACCTTCCCTATACCCCCCTCCTCTCCCCTACCTTCCCTATACCCCCCTGTCCCCTACCTTCCCTATACCCCCCTCCTCTCCCCTACCTTCCCTATACCCCCTCCTCTCCCATACCTTCCCTATACCCCCCTCCTCTCCCCTACCTTCCCTATACCCCCTCCTCTCCCCTACCTTCCCTATACCCCCCCCTCTCCTCTACCTTCCTATACCCCCTCCTCTCCCCTACCTTCCCTATACCCCCTCCTCTCCCCTACCTTCCCTATACCCCCCTCCTCTCCCCTACCTTCCCTATACCCCCCTCCTCTCCCCTACCTTCCCTATACCCCCCTCCTCTCCCCTACCTTCCCTATACCCCCCCTCTCCCCTACCTTCCCTATACCCCCTCCTCTCCCCTACCTTCCCTATACCCCCTCCCCTACCTTCCCTATACCCCCTCCTCTCCCCTACATTCCCTATACCCCCTCCTCTCCCCTACATTCCCTATACCCCCTCCTCTCCCCTACATTCCCTATACCCCCTCCTCTCCTCTACCTTCCCTATACCCCCTCCTCTCCCCTACCTTCCCTATACCCCCTCCTCTCCCCTACCTTCCCTATACCCCCTCCTCTCCTCTACCTTCCCTATACCCCCTCCTCTCCCCTACCTTCCCTATACCCCCCCTCCTCTCCCCTACCTTCCCTATACCCCCTCCTCTCCCCTACCTTCCCTATACCCCCTCCTCTCCCCTACCTTCCCTATACCCCCTCCTCTCCCTTATACCCCCTCCTCTCCCCTACCTTCCCTATACACCCTCCTCTCCCTTATACCCCCTCCTCTCCCCTATAACCCCTCCTCTCCCCTACCTTCCCTATACCCCCCTCCTCTCCCCTACCTTCCCTATAACCCCTCCTCTCCCCTACCTTCCCTATACCCCCTCCTCTCCCCTATCTTCCCTATACCCCCTCCTCTCCCCTACCTTCCCTATACCCCCTCCTCTCCCCTACCTTCCCTATAACCCCTCCTCTCCCCTACCTTCCCTATACCCTCCTCCTCTCCCCTACCTTCCCTATACCTCCCCTCCTCTCCCCTACCTTCCCTATACCTCCCCTCCTCTCCCCTACCTTCCCTATACCCCCTCCTCTCCCCTACCTTCCCTATACCCCCTCCTCTCCCCTACCTTCCCTATACCCCCTCCTCTCCCCTACCTTCCCTATACCCCCCCTCCTCTCCCCTACCTTCCCTATACCCCTCTCCTCTCCCCTACCTTCCCTATACCCCCTCCTGTCCCCTACCTTCCCTATACCCCCTCCTCTCCTCTACCTTCCCTATACCCCCCTCCTCTCTCCTACCTTCCCTATACCCCCTCCTCTCCCCTACCTTCCCTATACCCCCTCCTCTCCCCTACCTTCCCTATAACCCCTCCTCTCCCCTACCTTCCCTATAACCCCTCCTCTCCCCTACCTTCCCTATACCCCCTCCTCTCCCCTACCTTCCCTATACCCCCCTCCTGTCCCCTACCTTCCCTATACCCCCCCCCCCCCCCATTATGTTGGACCATCATGTTTATTTTTTTTAATCTTGTCTTTGTTTGTGATCAGGTTAGAAGAGAATGACTCCTCAACCCAAGAGGCCCTGGAGCAGCTGTGATAAGGTTAAAAGAGAATGACTCCTCAACCCAAGAGGTCCTGGAGCAGCTGTGATCAGGTTAGAAGAGAATGACTCCTCAACCCAAGAGGCCCTGGAGCAGCTGTGATCAGGTTAGAAGAGAATGACTCCTCAACCCAAGAGGCCCTGGAGCAGCTGTGAGAGAGCAGCAGTGTGGAAGCATTTGGGGAAATTTAAGGAAGGTTTCCTGGAAAAGAGGATTGACTGTTACGTAAAGGGTCAGAGCCACTGATTGGACAAAATATTAAGGATACCTTCCTAATATTGAGGTACGCCTGGTCAGTTTGTCATGGAAAGAAAGGTGTCCTTAATGTTTTGTGTTAATTACATAATAATGATACATTTATGGATTGTTTTATGTAGCCTATTGTTTTCTATTTATTCAACCTGCCATCTACCCACCTGGGGATTGAGGGTTATGAGAGAACCCCCACATTACAAGCTTCTATTTATTCAACCTGCCATCTACCCACCTGGGGACTGAGGGTTATGAGAGAACCCCCACATCACTAGCTTCTCTTTATTCAACCTGCCATCTACCCACCTGGGGACTGAGGGTTATGAGAGAACCCCCACATCACTAGCTTCTCTTTATTCAACCTGCCATCTACCCACCTGGGGACTGAGGGTTATGAGAGAACCCCCACATCACTAGCTTCTCTTTATTCAACCTGCCATCTACCCACCTGGGGACTGAGGGTTATGAGAGAACCCCCACATCACTAGCTTGCATGTTTTGCAGTCTTGTAAAGATAAGGAGGGGACGACTGGGAGGCAGGTTGGCATTTATTGTTATGAATCTTGCCCTGGAGGCAGGTTGGCATTTATTGTCATGAATCTTGCCCTGGAGGCAGGTTAGCATTTATTGTCATGAATCTTGCCCTGGAGGCAGGTTGGCATTTATTGTCATGAATCTTGCCCTGGAGGCAGGTTAGCATTTATTGTCATGAATCTTGCCCTGGAGGCAGTTCAGCAAAGTATTCCCTAGCTGGCACAGGCACAAAGTAATACAATCAGATTTTAATCCTAACCTCAACCCTAACCACACTGCTAATCCTTCCCTTAAATTAAGACCATAAAACAACATTATTTTCAACAGCCATTTCTGACTTTGCAGCTGACATATCTAGAAGAAAAATCTCACAGTTCTGCCTCCAGGTCAAGATTCATGCCAAACGTCAACATGAGACAGGGAGAAGCAATGTAAAAATCAATAACGAAATTGTTTTCACAATTAACATGCTTTTTCTTGTTTCAAGTATGTTTTATTATGAAAAGTACAATATAACCATGTATACTTGTACAACTATGAAGCGTATGTCCACATATAATTGTACAATTGGTTTTTCCAACATAAAAGACAAGAAATGATCACATTGGTATTTTAACGGTGTTATTGTAAGAGTTTAAATGTTTAAACAGAGGATACATCTAAAACAGGATAAAACAAGTGCAGTATGTTGTGAGAATGTTACTTTAACGTCGACTCATAACGTCACACTATAACTTCATGGGAGTCTTGTGGAAAGACTGCATGTTGTTTTGGGTGGATTGAGTGACGTCTTCATCAACATTTTGCAGAATATTCCGGTAGTATTTTCACCTCTTGTTGGCTGCAGACATTCATAAGGAGTTCCAGTAGTTTATTTGCCATTTGCAGGTATTAAAAGTAATACATACACTGTAATTCCTTGTTGGATCTCTCTCACATACAGGACAGTACATACCAGAGGAGGCTGCTGAGGGCAGGACGGCTCATAATAATGTCTGGAACAGAGTGAATGAAATGGAACACATGGAAACCACGTGTTTGATACCATTCCACTTATTCCACTCCAGCCATTACAAGCCTGTCCTCCCTAAATAAGGTCCCACCAACCTCCAGTGGTACAAACACAAACAGTAAAATATATCATAAAAAATGCAAAGTGGTAAAAGATCAGAAAAGGAACCCAAAAGGTTCAGTCATGTTGTAATAGTCTGATGACAACAGTTTAGGTTGATGATTTAACAGGCAGATAGAACTGGGATAGAAGCTGTTCTAGAACCTGTGGTCCAGAAACTGATTTAACAGGCAGATAGAACTGGGATAGAAGCTGTTCTAGAACCTGTGGTCCAGAAACTGATTTAACAGGCAGATAGAACTGGGATAGAAGCTGTTCTAGAACCTGTGGTCCAGAAACTGATTTAACAGGCAGATAGAACTGGGATAGAAGCTGTTCTAGAACCTGTGGTCCAGAAACTGATTTAACAGGCAGATAGAACTGGGATAGAAGCTGTTCTAGAACCTGTGGTCCAGAAACTGATTTAACAGGCAGATAGAACTGGGATAGAAGCTGTTCTAGAACCTGTGGTCCAGAAACTGATTTAACAGGCAGATAGAACTGGGATAGAAGCTGTTCTAGAACCTGTGGTCCAGAAACTGATTTAACAGGCAGATAGAACTGGGATAGAAGCTGTTCTAGAACCTGTGGTCCAGAAACTGATTTAACAGGCAGATAGAACTGGGATAGAAGCTGTTCTAGAACCTGTGGTCCAGAAACTGATTTAACAGGCAGATAGAACTGGGATAGAAGCTGTTCTAGAACCTGTGGTCCAGAAACTGATTTAACAGGCAGATAGAACTGGGATAGAAGCTGTTCTAGAACCTGTGGTCCAGAAACTGATTTAACAGGCAGATAGAACTGGGATAGAAGCTGTTCTAGAACCTGTGGTCCAGAAACTGATTTAACAGGCAGATAGAACTGGGATAGAAGCTGTTCTAGAACCTGTGGTCCAGAAACTGATTTAACAGGCAGATAGAACTGGGATAGAAGCTGTTCTAGAACCTGTGGTCCAGAAACTGATTTAACAGGCAGATAGAACTGGGATAGAAGCTGTTCTAGAACCTGTGGTCCAGAAACTGATTTAACAGGCAGATAGAACTGGGATAGAAGCTGTTCTAGAACCTGTGGTCCACAAACTGATTTAACAGGCAGATAGAACTGGGATAGAAGCTGTTCTAGAACCTGTGGTCCACAAACTGATTTAACAGGCAGATAGAACTGGGATAGAAGCTGTTCTAGAACCTGTGGTCCAGAAACTGATTTAACAGGCAGATAGAACTGGGATAGAAGCTGTTCTAGAACCTGTGGTCCAGAAACTGATTTAACAGGCAGATAGAACTGGGATAGAAGCTGTTCTAGAACCTGTGGTCCAGAAACTGATTTAACAGGCAGATAGAACTGGGATAGAAGCTGTTCTAGAACCTGTGGTCCAGAAACTGATTTAACAGGCAGATAGAACTGGGATAGAAGCTGTTCTAGAACCTGTGGTCCAGAAACTGATTTAACAGGCAGATAGAACTGGGATAGAAGCTGTTCTAGAACCTGTGGTCCAGAAACTGATTTAACAGGCAGATAGAACTGGGATAGAAGCTGTTCTAGAACCTGTGGTCCACAAACTGATTTAACAGGCAGATAGAACTGGGATAGAAGCTGTTCTAGAACCTGTGGTCCACAAACTGATTTAACAGGCAGATAGAACTGGGATAGAAGCTGTTCTAGAACCTGTGGTCCACAAACTGATTTAACAGGCAGATAGAACTGGGATAGAAGCTGTTCTAGAACCTGTGGTCCAGAAACTGATTTAACAGGCAGATAGAACTGGGATAGAAGCTGTTCTAGAACCTGTGGTCCAGAAACTGATTTAACAGGCAGATAGAACTGGGATAGAAGCTGTTCTAGAACCTGTGGTCCAGAAACTGATTTAACAGGCAGATAGAACTGGGATAGAAGCTGTTCTAGAACCTGTGGTCCAGAAACTGATTTAACAGGCAGATAGAACTGGGATAGAAGCTGTTCTAGAACCTGTGGTCCAGAAACTGATTTAACAGGCAGATAGAACTGGGATAGAAGCTGTTCTAGAACCTGTGGTCCAGAAACTGATTTAACAGGCAGATAGAACTGGGATAGAAGCTGTTCTAGAACCTGTGGTCCAGAAACTGATTTAACAGGCAGATAGAACTGGGATAGAAGCTGTTCTAGAACCTGTGGTCCAGAACCTGATTTAACAGGCAGATAGAACTGGGATAGAAGCTGTTCTAGAACCTGTGGTCCAGAAACTGATTTAACACGTGTGAGTGTCCAGTGTGTGTTTGTCAATTGTGTGTGTTTCAGTGTTTATGTGTGTCAGTGTGTGTGTGTTCAGTGTGTTTGTGTGTGTGTATCCAGTGTGTTTGTGTGTGTGTGTGTGTGTGTGTGTGTGTGTATCCAGTGTGTGTGTGTGTGTGTATCCAGTGTGTGTGTGTGTGTGTGTGTTCAGTGTGTTTGTGTGTGTGTATCCAGTGTTTGTGTGTGTGTGTATCCAGTGTGTTTGTGTGTGTGTGTATCCAGTGTGTGTGTGTGTGTGTGTATCCAGTGTGTGTGTGTGTGTGTGTATCCAGTGTGTGTGTGTGTGTGTGTGTGTGTGTGTGTATCCAGTGTGTTTGTGTGTGTGTATCCAGTGTGTGTGTCAAGCGTGTGTGTCCAGTGTGTGTGTGTGTGTCCAGTGAGTGTGTGTGTGTCCAGTGAGTGTGTGTGTCCAGTGTGTGTGTGTTTATCCAGTGTGTGTGTGTTTATCCAGTGGGTCCAGTGTGTGTGTGTGTGTGTGTGTGTCCAGTGTGTTTGTGTGTGTCCAGTGTGTGTGTGTGTCCAGTGTGTTTCCAGTGCGTTTGTATGTCCGTTTGAGTGAGTGTGTGTATGTCATTCCAGTGTTTGTGTTTGTCCAGTTTAAGTGGGTGGCCAGTGTGTGTGTTTCAGTGTGTGTGTGTGTGTGTGTCCAGTGAGTGTGTGTGTGTATGTGTGTCCAGTGAGTGTGTGTGTGTATGTGTGTCCAGTGAGTGTGTGTGTGTATGTGTGTCCAGTGAGTGTGTGTGTGTGTGTGTGTCCAGTGAGTGTGTGTGTGTATGTGTGTCCAGTGAGTGTGTGTGTGTATGTGTGTCCAGTGAGTGTGTGTGTGTATGTGTGTCCAGTGAGTGTGTGTGTGTGTGTGTGTGTGTGTGTGTGTGTGTGTGTGTGTGTGTGTCCAGTGTGTATGTGTGTGTGTGTGTCCAGTGTGTATGTGTGTGTGTGTGTCCAGTGTGTATGTGTGTGTGTGTGTCCAGTGTGTGTGTGTTGAGTGTGTGTGTCCAGTGTGTATTTATGTGAGTGTCCAGTGTGTGTGTGTCCAGTGTGTGTCCAGTGTGTGTGTGTGTGTCCAGTGTGTGTGTGTGTGTGTGTGTGTGTGTGTGTGTGTGTCCAGTTATTATTTCAGGGACACTGAAGAGCCAACATCATAAACCCTAAACCCTGGATAGAGGGGCTCAGTGAATGTGGAGGTGAATGTGATCAGGTGGGTCAGTGTGTCAGAGGAGGCTCTATAGAAGGACAGAGTGCCGGCTGACCAGTCCAGATACACTCCTACTCTGTGGGGGCTGGAGGAGGGGACGTCTATGGTAGTGGAGTTATTATTATACCAGCTGGAGGAGGGGACGTCTATGGTAGTGGAGTTATTATTATACCAGCTGGAGGAGGGGACGTCTATGGTAGTGGAGTTATTATTATACCAGCTGGAGGAGGGGACGTCTATGGTAGTGGAGTTATTATTATACCAGCTGGAGGAGGGGACGTCTATGGTAGTGGAGTTATTATTATACCAGCTGGAGGAGGGGACGTCTATGGTAGTGGAGTTATTATTATACCAGCTGGAGGAGGGGACGTCTATGGTAGTGGAGTTATTATTATACCAGCTGGAGGAGGGGACGTCTATGGTAGTGGAGTTATTATTATGACAGCTGGAGGAGGGGACGTCTATGGTAGTGGAGTTATTATTATACCAGCTGGAGGAGGGGACGTCTATGGTAGTGGAGTTATTATTATACCAGCTGGAGGAGGGGACGTCTATGGTAGTGGAGTTATTATTATACCAGCTGGAGGAGGGGACGTCTATGGTAGTGGAGTTATTATTATACCAGCTGGAGGAGGGGACGTCTATGGTAGTGGAGTTATTATTATACCAGCTGGAGGAGGGGACGTCTATGGTAGTGGAGTTATTATTATACCAGCTGGAGGAGGGGACGTCTATGGTAGTGGAGTTATTATTATACCAGCTGGAGGAGGGGACGTCTATGGTAGTGGAGTTATTATTATACCAGCTGGAGGAGGGGACGTCTATGGTAGTGGAGTTATTATTATACCAGCTGGAGGAGGGGACGTCTATGGTAGTGGAGTTATTATTATACCAGCTGGAGGAGGGGACGTCTATGGTAGTGGAGTTATTATTATACCAGCTGGAGGAGGGGACGTCTATGGTAGTGGAGTTATTATTATACCAGCTGGAGGAGGGGACGTCTATGGTAGTGGAGTTATTATTATACCAGCTGGAGGAGGGGACGTCTATGGTAGTGGAGTTATTATTATACCAGCTGGAGGAGGGGACGTCTATGGTAGTGGAGTTATTATTATACCAGCTGGAGGAGGGGACGTCTATGGTAGTGGAGTTATTATTATACCAGCTGGAGGAGGGGACGTCTATGGTAGTGGAGTTATAATTATACCAGCTGGAGGAGGGGACGTCTATGGTAGTGGAGTTATTATTATACCAGCTGGAGGAGGGGACGTCTATGGTAGTGGAGTTATTATTATACCAGCTGGAGGAGGGGACGTCTATGGTAGTGGAGTTATTATTATACCAGGCAATGTATCTGTTGTCAGAGCAGAACAGACTCCAGGACTTGTCATTGTGTCCAAGACAACAGTCCTTAACCCCTCCTCTCCTGCTGATTCCTTTATATGTCACTCCTATACCAGCCCCCATTATCCCACCACTCCACTCCACCTCCCAGTAACAGCGCCCAGTCAGACCCTCTCTACACAGCACCTGTCTACAGACCTCAAATCTCTCTGGGTGATCAGGATACGGCTGCTCCTCTCTCCTACATGTCACCTTTCTGTTCTCCTCAGACAGAGAGAGGAGTCTGTTTACTGTGTTTGGGTCCAGTGTGAGATCACAGACATCTGATGGATGAAACCAGACACAATATTAGAAATCATCATCATTCACATTAGAATGTTAACTCACTTTTCACTAATTCATTTAATGTAGATGTTTCTAGGTATCAAAAGGAGAAGTTAAGGTAACTTGAGACTTGTTGAATGATCATATGTTATACTGTATGGTAATATAATACACACTTATTCACATTAATTACACACACACACACACACACACACACATTTCATATGTAACATGAACGCGCCACACACACACAGATACACACATTGTCATATCAACTCTTTGTAAACGTTGGTGTCCCTGATTTGTGCTTCTGTAGAACTACAGATTATATTTAATATGACCAAGTCAGTAATGATGGTGGTCTTTGACTTAACTTGAATTAAGATTTATTCTTAGTCATATTCTTCACAGCAGTCAACACTCACATTTTCTAAGTCCAGGTTTCATTCTGTTCTCTCCACCATGTTCCACACTGTAGCGGTAAGCAGAAGAACAGACAGTCATTGAGGGATACACCTGAACACACACACACACACACACACACACACACACACACACACACACACACACACAGGACAAATACACACACACACACACACAGGACACACACACACACACTGGACACACATACACACACACTGGACATATATACACACTGGACACACACACACACTCACACTGGACAAAAACACACACACACACACAAACTGGACACAAACACACACACAATGGACACAAACACACACACACTGGACACACACACACACACAAACTGGACAAAAAGACACACAGGACACACACACACACACGGTCAAGCGTGGTAAGAACGTTTTCAGTGTTTGTGTCCAGTGTGTGTGTCCAGTAAGTGTGTGTCCAGTGTGTGTGTATGTGTCCAGTGTGTGTGTGTGTGTGTCCTGTGTGTGTGTGTGTCCTGTGTGTGTCCTGTGTGTCCTGTGTGTGTGTGTGTGTGTGTGTGTCCTGTGTGTCCTGTGTGTGTGTGTCCTGTGTGTGTGTGTGTGTCCTGTGTGTGTGTGTGTGTGTGTCCTGTGTGTGTGTGTGTGTCCTGTGTGTGTGTGTGTGTGTGTGTGTGTGTCCTGTGTGTGTGTGTCCTGTGTGTGTGTGTCCGTCCTGTGTGTGTCCGTCCTGTGTGTGTCCTGTGTGTGTCCGTCCTGTGTGTGTGTGTGTGTGTCCGTCCTGTGTGTGTCCTGTGTGTGTGTGTGTGTCCGTCCTGTGTGTGTCTCGTGTGTGTGTGTGTGTGTGTGTCCCGTGTGTGTGTGTGCTGTGTGTGTGTGTGTCCTGTGTGTGTGTGTGTGTCCTGTGTGTGTGTGTGTCCTGTGTGTGTGTGTGTGTGTGTCCTGTGTGTGTCATGTGTGTGTGTGTGTGTGTGTCCTGTGAGTGTGTGTGTGTGTCCTGTGAGTGTGTGTGTCCTGTGAGTGTGTGTGTGTGTCCTGTGTGAGTCCTGTGTGTGTGTGTGTGTGTGTGTGTGTGTGTGTGTGTGTGTGTGTGTGTGTGTGTGTGTCCGTCCTGTGTGTGTGTGTGTCCCCTGTGTGTGTCCGTCCTGTGTGTGTGTGTGTGTCCGTCCTGTGTGTGTTCTGTGTGTGTGTGTGTGTGTCCTGTGTGTCCCGTGTGTGTCCCGTGTGTGTGTGTGTCCTGTGTGTGTGTGTGTCCTGTGTGTGTGTGTGTGTGTGTGTCCTGTGTGTGTCATGTGTGTGTCCTGTGTGTGTCATGTGTGTGTGTGTGTGTGTGTGTGTGTCCTGTGAGTGTGTGTGTGTGTGTCCTGTGAGTGTGTGTGTGTGTGTCCTGTGAGTGTGTGTGTGTCCTGTGAGTGTGTGTGTGTGTGTGTCGTGTGTGTGTGTCCTGTGTGTGTGTGTCCGTCCTGTGTGTGTGTGTGTCCCCTGTGTGTGTCCGTCCTGTGTGTGTGTGTGTGTCCGTCCTGTGTGTGTCCTGTGTGTGTGTGTGTGTGTGTGTCCTGTGTGTGTCCTGTGTGTGTCCCGTGTGTGTCCCGTGTGTGTCCCGTGTGTGTGTGTGTGTGTGTGTCCTGTGTGTGTGTGTGTCCTGTGTGTGTGTGTGTGTGTGTCCTGTGTGTGTGTGTGTGTGTGTCCTGTGTGTGTGTGTGTGTGTCCTGTGTGTGTCCTGTGTGAGTCCTGTGTGTGAGTCCTGTGTGTGTGTCATGTGAGTGTGTGTGTGTGTGTGTGTGTGTCCTGTGAGTGTGTGTGTGTCCTGTGTGTGAGTGTCCTGTGTGTGTGTGTGTGTGTGTGTCCTGTGTGAGTGTCCTGTGTGTGTGTGTGTGTGTGTGTGTCCTGTGTGTGTGTGTGTGTCCTGTGTGTGTCCGTCCTGTGTGTGTCTGTAATGTGTGTGTGTGTGTGTGTGTGTCCGTCCTGTGTGTGTGTGTGTGTGTGTGTGTGTGTCCCGTGTGTGTGTGTGTGTGTGTGTGTGTGTGTGTGTCCGTCCTGTGTGTGTGTGTGTGTGTGTGTGTGTCCTTCCTGTGTGTGTGTGTGTGTGTCCCGTGTGTGTGTGTGTGTGTGTGTCCATCCTGTGTGTGTGTGTGTGTGTGTCCCGTGTGTGTGTGTGTGTGTGTGTGTCCCGTGTGTGTGTGTGTGTGTGTGTCCCGTGTGTGTGTGTGTGTGTGTGTCCCGTGTGTGTGTGTGTGTGTGTGTGTCCCGTGTGTGTGTGTGTCGTGTGTGTGTGTGTCCTGTGTGTGTGTGTGTGTGTGTGTGTCCTGTGTGTGTGTGTGTGTGTGTGTGTGTCCTGTGTGTGTGTGTGTCCTGTGTGTGTGTGTCCTGTGTGTGTGTGTGTCCTGTGTGTGTGTGTCCTGTGAGTGTGTGTGTCCTGTGAGTGTGTGTGTCCTGTGAGTGTGTGTGTGTGTGTGTCCTGTGTGTGTGTGTGTCCTGTGTGTGTGTGTGTGTGTGTGTGTGTGTGTGTGTGTGTCCTGTGAGTGTGTGTGTGTGTGTCCTGTGTGTGTGTGTGTCCTGTGAGTGTGTGTGTGTGTGTCCTGTGTGTGTGTGTGTGAGTCCTGTGTGTGTGTGTGTGTGAGTCCTGTGTGTGTGTGTGTCCTGTGTGTGTGTGTGTGTGTCCTGTGTGTGTGTATCCTGTGTGTGTGTGTGTGTGTGTGTCCTGTGTGTGTGTGTGTGTGTGTGTCCTGTGTGTGTGTGTGTGTGTGTGTCCTGTGTGTGTGTGTGTCCTGTGTGTGTGTGTGTCCTGTGTGTGTGTGTGTCCTGTGTGTGTGTGTGTGTGTCCTGTGTGTGTGTGTGTGTGTCCTGTGTGTGTGTGTGTGTGTGTGTGTGTGTGTGAGTGTCCTGTGTCTGTGTGTGTGAGTGTCCTGTGTCTGTGTGTGTGTGTGTCCTGTGTGTGTGTCCTGTGTGTGTGTGCGTCCTGTGCGTCCTGTGTGTGTGTGTGTGTCCTGTGTGTGTGTGTGTGTGTGTCCAGTGTGTGTGTGTCCAGTGTGTGTGTGTCCAGTGTGTGTGTGTCCAGTGTGTGTGTGTCCAGTGTGTGTGTGTGTGTGTGTGTGTGTCCAGTGTGTGTGTGTGTGTGTCCAGTGTGTGTGTGTGTGTCCAGTGTGTGTGTGTCCAGTGTGTGTTTGTGTGTGTGTGTGTGTCCAGTGTGTGTGTGTCCAGTGTGTGTGTGTGTGTGTGTGTGTCCAGTGTGTGTGTGTGTGTGTGTGTGAGTGTCCTGTGTCTGTGTGTGTGAGTGTCCTGTGTCTGTGTGTGTGTGTGTCCTGTGTGTGTGTCCTGTGTGTGTGTGCGTCCTGTGCGTCCTGTGTGTGTGTGTGTGTCCTGTGTGTGTGTGTGTGTGTGTGTCCAGTGTGTGTGTGTCCAGTGTGTGTGTGTCCAGTGTGTGTGTGTCCAGTGTGTGTGTGTCCAGTGTGTGTGTGTGTGTGTGTGTGTCCAGTGTGTGTGTGTGTGTCCAGTGTGTGTGTGTGTGTCCAGTGTGTGTGTGTCCAGTGTGTGTGTGTGTGTGTGTGTGTGTCCAGTGTGTGTGTGTCCAGTGTGTGTGTGTGTGTGTGTGTCCAGTGTGTCAACATATTGTATCAGATATTCACACAGGACACACACACACACACACACACACACACACACACACACACACACACACACACACACACACACACACACACACACACACACACACACACACACACACTACACACACACACAGGACACACACACACACACACACACACACAGGACACACACACACACAGGACACACACACACACACACAGGACACACACACACACACACAGGACACACACACACAGGACACACACACACACAGGACACACACACACACACAGGACACACACACACACACACAGGACACACACACAGGACACACACACACACACACACACACAGGACACACAGGACACACACACAGGACACACAGAGGACACACACATGGTAAGAATATTTGTCTGCGTTCAGTGTTTGTGTCCAGATTGTGTGTCCAGTTTGTGTGTGTGTGTGTTTGTGTCGTGTGTGTATGTGTCCAGTGTGGTTGTCCAGTGTGTGTGTTTATGTGTCCTGTGTTTCACACAGACACACACAAGACAATCACACACACACACACACACACACACACTGGACACACACACACACACAACCTTGTCCAAGTGGTGGTAAGAATGTTTGTATTAACTAGCCTGAAAAGTCAAACATGTCTGATATGAACATTGACATAAACCCTCTACATACTTGAGTTTCTCCAGTCTGCAGTGTGGATCCTCCAGTCCAGCAGAGAGCAGTCTGACTCCTGAGTCTCCTGGGTGATTGTAGCTCAGGTCCAGCTCTCTCAGGTGTGAGGGGTTTGACCTCAGAGCTGAGACCAGAGAAGCACAGCCTTCCTCTGTGACTAGACAGCCTGACAGCCTGCAAAGAGTCAAATCATATTAAAATCACACTGCTATTATTTGGTGGTGAAAATAGTGGCAGTATATTTCTTCAACATATTCAGATATATCAGTGTCCTGAAACCTTCCATATCTATTCATAAATTAATGTTTCATAATATAAATTACAAATGATCAAAGTTTTGCCTGCAGATAGAAACATGTATTTTTATTTGAGGATATTTTCATACATATCTGTTTCACCATTTAGAAAAATAAAAGCTCTTTATCTATCTAGTCCCCCTATTTAACCTGTTAGGGCTCGGGGGCAGTATTGACACGGCCGGATAAAAAACATACCCGATTTAATCTGGTTACTACTCCTACCCAGTAACTAGAATATGCATATCATTATTGGCTTTGGATAGAAAACACCCTAAAGTTTCTAAAACTGTTTGAATGGTGTCTGTGAGTATAACAGAACTCATATGGCAGGCAAAAACCTGAGAAGATTTCATGCAGGAAGTGGCCTGTCTGACAAGTTGTGTTTCATCTTGGCTCTTTTTATTGAAGACTGAGGATCTTTGCTCTAACGTGACACTTCCTACGGCTCCCATAGGCTCTCACAGCCCGGGAAAAAGCTGAACGATATCGAGGCAGCCTCTGGCTGAAACACATTATCGCTTTTGGCAATTGGCCGATCAGAGTACTATGGGCTTAGGCGAGTGCCCGAGTCGACCCCATGCTTTAATTTCTTTCGTCTGTTTACCTAAACGCAGATTACCGGTCGGAATATTATCGCTTTTTTATGAGAAAAATGGCATAAAAATTGATTTTAAACAGCGGTTGACATGCTTCGAAGTACGGTAATGGAATATTTAGAATTTTTTTGTCACGAATTGCGCCATGCTCGTAACCCTTCTTTACCCTTTCGGATAGTGTCTTGAACGCACGAACAAAACGCCGCTGTTTGGATATAACGATGGATTATTTTGAACCAAACCAACATTTGTTATTGAAGTAGAAGTCCTGGGAGTGCATTCTGACGAAGACAGCAAAGGTAATAACATTTTTCTTATAGTAAATCTGACTTTGGTGAGTGCTAAACTTGCTGGGTGTCTAAATAGCTAGCCCTGTGATGCCGGGCTATCTACTCAGAATATTGCAAAATGTGCTTTCACCGAAAAGCTATTTTAAAATCTGACATATCGAGTGCATAGAGGAGTTCTGTATCTATAATTCTTAAAAGAATTGTTATGCTTTTTGTGAATGTTTATCGTGAGTAATTTAGTAAATTCACCGGCAGTGTTCGGTGGGAATGCTAGTCACATGCTAGTCACATGCTAATGTAAAAAGCTGGTTTTTGATATAAATATGAACTTGATTGAACAAAACATGCATGCATTGTATAACATAATGTCCTAGGTTTGTCATCTGATGAAGATCATCAAAGGTTAGTGCTGCATTTAGCTGTGGTTTGGGTTTATGTGACATTATATGCTAGCTTGAAAAATGGGTGTCTGATTATTTCTGGCTGGGTACTCTGCTGACATAATCTAATGTTTTGCTTTCGTTGTAAAGCCTTTTTGAAATCGGACAGTGTGGTTAGATTAACGAGAGTCTTGTCTTTAAAATGGTGTAAAATAGTCATATGTTTGAGAAATTGAAGTTTTTGCATTTTTGAGGTTTTTGAATAACGCGCCACAAGATTACACTGGCTGTTACGTAGGTGGGACGATTTGGTGCCACCTACCCTAGAGAGGTTAAAGAAGTCATATGTTTCCTGACCAATTCACTCATAGTGTATTAAATTAGACAAAAGTTTAATATTTGGTTCCATATTCTTTGACTGCAATGACTACATCAAGCTTGTGACTGCCATGATTGAGAAAGATCATGAACAATAATTAGTGAGAAAGTTACAGAGGCTTCAACAAAACCTGCTAACCTCTCACCATTACCAATAACAGAGGATACAACAAAACATGCTAACCTCTCACCATTACCAATAACAGAGGCTACAACAAAACATGCTAACCTCTCACCATTACCAATAACAGAGGCTACAACAAAACATGCTAACCTCTCACCATTACCAATAACAGAGGCTACAACAAAACATGCTAACCTCTCACCATTACCAATAACAGAGGCTACAACAAAACATGCTAACCTCTCACCATTACCAATAACAGAGGATACAACAAAACATGCTAACCTCTCACCATTACCAATAACAGAGACTACAACGAAACACTTGTTGACCAACTACAGGAATACTGACCTCAGAGTCTCCAGTCTGCAGTGTGGATCCTCCAGTCCAGCAGAGAGCAGCTTCACTCCTGAATCCTTCAGGTCATTGTTACTCAGGTCCAGCTCTCTCAGGTGTGAGGGATTTGAACTGAGAACTGAGGCCAACACTTTACAGGATGTGTCTGTGAGTTTACAGCCAGTGAGTCTGCCAACACAGAAGAAATACAATGACAGACAGGTTGTATTAAAATGATACGCTTAGCTTTCTCTGTTTACACTGTTACCCGTTTACAAATACTGTGTTGGGTTTGACCTCAGAGCTGAGACCAGAGAAGCACAGCCTTCCTCTGTGACTAGACAGCCTGACAGCCTGCAAAGAGTCAAATCATATTAAAACCACCCTGCTATTCTTTGGTGGTGAAAATAGTGGCAGTATATTTCTTCAACATATTCAGATACATCAGTGTCCTGAAACCTGCCATATCTATTCAGAAATGAATGTATCATATTATAAATTACAAATTAACAACGTTTTGCCTGCAGATAGAAACATGTATAGTACAAATATTTGCGTAGACTGACCAGACCAGTTTAAAAGCAGTATCTGTCAAAAGACAGACAGTGAGGTATCAGATTTAGATTGTATTGAGTATACAGTCCACACCATATCTATTTTGACAGTGAAGATAACATTTTAAATGTGGCTCTAAACTCCAACAATTTGGATTTCAGATCAAATGTTTCATATGAGGTGACAGTATATAATGTCACCTTTTATTTGAGGATATTTTCATACATATCTGTTTCACCATTTAGAAAAATGAAAGCACTTTATGCATCTAGTCCCCCTATTTAAAGAAGTCATATGTTTCCTGACCAATTCACTCATAGTGTATTAAATTAGTCAAAAGTTTAGTATTTGGTCCCATATTCTTTGACTGCAATGACTACATCAAGCCTGTGACTGCCATGATTGAGAAAGATCATGAATAATAATGAGTGAGAGAGGTACAGAGGCTACAACAAAACATGCTAACCTCTCACCATTACCAATAACAGAGGCTACAACAAAACATGCTAACCTCTCACCATTACCAATAACAGAGGATACAACAAAACATGCTAACCTCTCACCATTACCAATAACAGAGGCTACAGCAAAACATGCTAACCTCTCACCATTACCAATAACAGAGGCTACAACAAAACATGCTAACCTCTCATTTCTTCAAAAAGCATAATGCATTAACAACATTACAGTTTAGGAGCAATTCAATCATCTTTTAAATATTATACCAATTAATTATAACAAATAAACTCAATACTTGGTTCAAACAAGGATATTACACAAACATACAGTCAATAATACAGTAGAAAAATAAGTCTATATACAATGTGAGCAAATGAAGTGAAATAAGGGAGGTAAAGGCAAAAAAAGGCCATGGTGGCAAAGTAAATACAATATAGCAAGTAAAACACTGGAATGGTAGATATGCAGTGGAAGAAAGTGCAAAGTAGAAATATAAATAATGGGATGCAAAGGAGCTAAATATATAAATAGAGTAGGGGAAGAGGTAGTTGGGCTAAATTATAGATGGGCTATGTACAGGTGCAGTAATCTGTGAGCTGCTCTGACAGCTGGTGCTTAAAGCTAGTGAGGGAGATAAGTGTTTCCAGTTTTAGAGATTTTTGTAGTTCGTTCCAGTCATTGGCAGCAGAGAACTGGAAGAAGAGGCGGCCGAAGGAGGAATTGGCTTTGGGGGTGACCAGGGAGATATACCTGCTGGAGCGCGTGCTACAGGTGGGTGCTGCTATGGTGACCAGCGAGCTGAGATAAGGGGGGACTTTACCTAGCAGGGTCTTGTAGATGAACTGGAGCCAGTGGGTTTGGCGACGAGTATGAAGCGAGGGCCAGACAATGAGAGCGTACAGGTCGCAGTGGTGGGTAGTACAGTGGGGGGAAAAAAGTATTTCATCCCCTGCTGATTTTGTACGTTTGCCCACTTACAAAGAAATGATCAGTCTATAATTTTAATGGTAGGTTTATTTGAACAGTGAGAGACAGAATAACAGCAAAAAAATCCAGAAAAACACATGTCAAAAATGTTATACAATTATTTGCATTTTAATGAGGGAAATAAGTATTTGACCCCTCTGCAAAACATGACTTAGTACTTGGTGGCAAAACCCTTGTTGGCAATCACAGAGATCAGACGTTTCTTGTAGTTGGCCACCAGGTTTGCACACATCTCAGGAGGGATTTTGTCCCACTCCTCTTTGCAGATCTTCTCCAAGTCATTAAGGTTTCAAGGCTGACGTTTGGCAACTTGAACCTTCATCTCCCTCCACAGATTTTCTATGGGATTAAGGTCTGGAGACTGGCTAGGCCACTCCAGGACCTTAATGTGCTTCTTCTTGAGCCACTCCTTTGTTGCCTTGGCCATGTGTTTTGGGTCATTGTCATGCTGGAATACCCATCCACAACCCATTTTCAATGCCCTGGCTGAGGGAAGGAGGTTCTCACCCAAGACTTGACAGTTCATGGCCCCGTCTATCGTCCCTTTGATGCAGTGAAGTTGTCCTGTCCCCTTAGCAGAAAAACACCCCCTTAGCATAATGTTTCCACCTCCATGTTTGACGGTGGAGATGGTGTTCAAAGAGCTCCATTTTGGTCTCATCTGACCACAACATTTTCACCCAGTTGTCCTCTGAATCATTCAGATGTTCATTGGCAAACTTCAGACGGGCATGTATATGTATTCTTGAGCAGGGGGACCTTGCTGGCGCTGCAGGATTTCAGTCCTTCACGGCGTAGTGTGTTACCAATTGTTTTCTTGGTGACTACGGTCCCAGCTGCCTTGAGATCATTGACAAGATCCTCCCGTGGAGTTCTGGGCTGATTCCTCACCGTTCTCATGATCATTGCAACTCCACGAGGTGAGATCTTGCATGGAGCCCCAGGCCGAGGGATATTGACAGTTCTTTTGTGTTTCTTCCATTTGCGAATAATCGCACCAAATGTTGTCACCTTCTCACCAAGCTGCTTGGCGATGGTCGTGTAGCCCATTCCAGCCTTGTGTAGGTCTACAATCTTGTCCCTGACATCCTTGGAGAGCTCTTTGGTCTTGGCCATGGTGGAGAGTTTGGAATCTGATTGATTGATTGCTTCTGTGGACAGGTGTCTTTTTTTACAGGTAACAAGTTGCGGTTAGGAGCACTCCCTTTAAGAGTGTGCTCCTAATCTCAGCTCGTTACCTGTATAAAAGACACCTGGGAGCCAGAAATCTTTCTGATTGAGAGGGGGTCAAATACTTATTTCCCTCATTAAAATGCAAATCAATTTATAACATTTCTGACATTAGTTTTTCTGGATGTTTTTGTTGTTATTCTGTCTCTCACTGTTCAAATAAACCATTAAAATTATAGACTGATCCTTTCTTTGTCAGTGGGCAAACGTACAAAATCAGCAGGGGATCAAATACTTTTTTCCCCCCACTGTATATGGGGCTTTGGTGACAAAACGGATGGCACTGTGATAGACTGCATCCAATTTATTGAGTAGGGTATTGGAGGCTATTTTGTAAATGACATCGCCGAAGTCAAGGATCAGTAGGATGGTCAGTTTTACGAGGGTATGTTTGGCAGCATGAGTGAAGGATGCTATGTTGCGAAATAGGAAGCCAATTCTAGATTTAATTTTGGATTGGAGATGCTTATAGTGAGTCTGGAAGGAGAGTTTACAGTCTAACCAGACACCTAGGTATTTGTAGTTGTCCACATATTCTAAGTCAGAACCGTCCAGAGTAGTGATGCTGGACAGGCGGGCAGGTGCAGGCAGCGATCGGTTGAAGAGCATGCATTTAGTTTTACTTGTATTTAAGAGCAGTTGGAGGCCACGGAAGGAGAGTTGTATGGCATTGAAGCTCGTCTAGAGGTTAGTTAACACAGTGTCCAAAGAAGGGCCAGAAGTATACAGAATAACACCAATAACAGAGGGGGTCTGATCTTTGTGCCTCTGTAAATTTCTCATTCATCATCATTAACGATTCATTCATGATTATTCATAATCATGGTAGCATCCACATGAACGTAGAAGTGTTCAGAAACATCTTCTATTCTTACTGACAATACAAGTGAAGTGACTCCAAAATGACAGGACATTATTCACCATTCAGTTTCTATTAGGAAAAACATAATCCAAAACACAACCAAGACAAACTGCAAATGATTTCAGCAAGTTTATAGAATCACAAGCTTGATGTAATCACCTCAGGCATGGAATATGGTACAACTACTAAACTTATGACTACTTTAATACAATATAAGTGAATTTGTCCAAATAATTAAGACTTCTTCAAATGGGAGAACTACGTACAGAAAGTGCTTTAATTTCTAAATGGTAAAACAGATATATATGAAAATACCCTCAACTAAAAGGTGACATTCTGTAAGGTCACCTAATATGAAACATCTCAAATCCAAAATGCTGGAGCATTGCACCACATTTAAAACTGTAAGCTTCACTGTCCAAACACATATGGTGTGGACTATGTGTGTCTGGTAAACACATGTGGATCTAGTGAACAGTTATCACTTGTTGACCAACTACAGGAATACTGACCTCAGAGTCTCCAGTTTACAGTGGGGATTATCCAGTCCAGCAGAGAGCAGCTTCACTCCTGAATCCTTCAGGTCATTGTTACTCAGGTCCAGCTCTCTCAGGTGTGAGGGGTTTGACCTCAGAGCTGAGACCAGAGAAGCACAGCTTTCCTCTGTGACTAGACAGCCTGACAGCCTGCAAAGAGTCAAATCAAATTAAAATCACACTGCTATGCTTTGGTGGTGAAAATAGTGGCAGTATAATTTTTCAACATTTTTCAGATATCAGTGTCCTGAAACCTGCCATATCTATTCGTAAATTAATGTATCATCATTAAAAATGACAAATGATCAAAGTATTGCCTGCAGATAGAAACATGTATAGTACAAATATTTGAGTAGACTCACCAGACCAGTTTAAAAGCAGTATCAGTCAAAAGACAGACAGTGAGGTATCAGATTTAGATTGTATTGAGTATACAGTCCACACCATAGCTATTTTGACAGTGAAGCAAACATTTTAAATGTGGCTAAGTACGATCTTTGTCCCCATGTGCAGTTGCAAACTGTAGTCTGGCTTTTTTATGGTGGTTTTGGAGCAGTGGCTTCTTCCTTGCTGAGCAACCTTTCAGATTATGTCGATATAGGACTCGTTTTACTGTGGATATAGATACTTTTGTACCTGTTTCCTCCAACATCTTCACAAGGTCCTTTGCTGTTGTTCTGGGATTGATTTGCACCAAAGTAAGTTAATCTCTAGGAGACAGAACGTGTCTCCTTCCTGAGCGTAATGGCGGCTGTGTGGTCCCATGGTGTTTATACTTAAGTACTATTGTTTGAACAGATGAACGTGTTACCTTCAGGCGATTGGAAATTGTTCCCAAGGATGAACCATACTTGTGGAGGTCTACAATTTTTTTTCTGAGATCTTGGCTGATTTCTTTTCATTTTCCCATGATGTCAAGTAAAGAGGCACTGAGTTTGAAGGTAGGCCTTGAAATACATCCAAATGATGTCAATTAGCCTACCAGATGCTTCTAAAGCCATAACTTAATTTTCTGGAATTTTCCAAGCTGTTTAAAGGCACAGTCAACTTAGTGTATGTAAACTTCTGACTCACTGGAATTGTGATACAGTGAATTATAAGTGAAATAATCTGTCTGTAAACAATTGATTCAAAAATTACTTGTGTCATGCACAAAGTAATGTCCTAACCGACTTGCCAAAACTATATAGTTTGTTAACAAGAAATTTGTGAGAGGTTCAAAAACACGTTTTAATGACTCCAACCTAAGTGTATGTAAACTTCTGACTTCAACTGTATGTGATTGACGATTAAAAATTAAATTCTGATGATGCCATGATTAAGAAAAATCATGAATAAATCATGAATCAGAATGAGTGAGAAAGTTAGAGGCCACAACAGAACATGCTAACCTCTCACCATTACCAATAACAGAAGCTACAACAAAACATGCTAACCTCTCACCATTACCAATAACAGAAGCTACAACAAAACATGCTAACCTCTCACCATTACCAATAACAGAGGCTACAACAAAACATGCTAACCTCTCACCATTACCAATAACAGAAGCTACAACAAAACATGCTAACCTCTCACCATTACCAATAACAGAGGCTACAACAAAACATGCTAACCTCTCACCATTACCAATAACAGAAGCTACAACAAAACATGCTAACCTCTCACCATTACCAATAACAGAGGCTACAACAAAACATGCTAACCTCTCACCATTACCAATAACAGAGGCTACAACAAAACATGCTAACCTCTCACCATTACCAATAACAGAGGCTACAACAAAACATGCTAACCTCTCACCATTACCAATAACAGAGGCTACAACAAAACATGCTAACCTCTCACCATTACCAATAACAGAGGCTACAACAAAACATGCTAACCTCTCACCATTTCCAATAACAGAGGTTACAACAAAACAGGCTAACCTCTCACCATTACCAATAACAGAGGCTACAACAAAACATGCTAACCTCTCACCATTACCAACAACAGAGGCTACAACAAAACATACTAACCTCTCACCGTTTCCAATAACAGAGGGGGTATGATCCTTGTGCCTCTGTAACTTTCTCATTCATCATCATTCTTGAATCATTCTTATTCTTACTGACAATACAAGTGAAGTGACTCCAAAATGACAGGATATTATTCACCAATCAGTTTCTATTAGGAAAAACATTAACTAAAATACAATCAAAACAAACTGCAAATGAATTCAACAAGTTAGTAGAATCACAAGCTTGATGTAATCACTGCAGGCATGGAATATGGGACCAAATACTAAACTTATGGCTACTTTAATACAATATAAGTGAATTTGTCCAAATAATTAAGACTTCTTCAAATGGTAGAACTACAGTGCCTTGCAAAAGTATTCATCCCCCTTGGCGTTTTTCCCATTTTGTTGCATTACAACATGTAATTTAAATTGATTTTATTTGGATTTCATGTAATGGACAAACACAAAATAGTCCAAATTGGTCAAGAGAAATAAAAAAAATGACTTGTTTAAAAAATAAAGTTAAAAACAGAAAAGTGGTGCGTGCATATGTATTCACCCCCTTTGCTATGAAGCCCATAAATAATATCTGGTGCAACCAATTACCTTCAGAAGTCACATCATTAGTTAAATAAACTCCACATGTGTGCAATCTAAGTGTCACATGATCTGTCATATGATCTCAGTGTATATACACCTGTTCTGAAAGGCCCCAGAGTCTACAACACCACTAAGCAAGGGGCACCACCAAGCAAGCGGTACCATGAAGACCAAGGAGCTCTCCAAACAGGTCAGGGACAAAGTTGTGGAGAAGTACAGATCAGGGTTGGGTTATAAAAAAATATCAGAAACTTTGAACATCCCACGGAGCACCATTAAATCCATTATTAAAAAATGGAAAGAATATGGCACCACAACAAACCTACCAAGAGAGGGCCGCCCACCAAAACTCACAGACCAGGCAAGGGGGGCATTAACCTGTTTAGGATAGGGGGCAGTATTTTCACGGCCGGATAAAAAACGTACCCGATTTAATCTGGTTATTACTCCTGCCCAGAAACTAGAATATGCATATAATTAGTAGATGTGGATAGAAAACACCCTAAAGTTTCTAAAACTGTTTGAATGGTGTCTGTGAGTATAACAGAACTCATATGGCAGGCCAAAACCTGAGAAGATTCCATACAGGAAGTGCCCTCTCTGACCATTTCTTGTCTTTCTATAGCCTCTTTATGGAAAATAGAGGATCTCTGCTGTAACGTGACACTTTCTAAGGCTCCCATAGGCTCTCAGAAGGCGCCAGAACGGGGAATGATGACTCTGCAGTCCCTGGGCGAAAAACAGTAGCGCATTTGGAAAGTGGTCGCTCTGAGAACAATGACACGGGCGCGCGCATGCATGTGAAGACTCCATTTTCAACTGTCAGTGTTTCAACGAAAACACTGACAGGTCTCCCGGTCGGAATATTATCGCTATTTTACGAGAAAAATTGCATAAAAGTTGATTTTAAACAGCGTTTGACATGCTTCGAAGTACGGTAATGGAATATTTTGACATTTTTTGTCACGATATGCGCCGGCGCTTCACCCTTCGGATAGTGTCTTGAACGCAAGAACAAAACGCAGCAATTTGGATATAACTATGGATTATTTGGAACCAAAACAACATTGGGTGTTGAAGTAGAAGTCCTGGGAGTGCATTCTGACGAAGAACAGCAAAGGTAATCCAATTTTTCTTATAGTAAATCTGAGTTTGGTGAGTGCCAAACTTGGTGGGTGTCAAAACATCTAGCCATGATGGCCGGGCTATCTACTCAGAATATTGCAAAATGTGCTTTCACCGAAAAGCTATTTTAAAATCGGACACCGCAATTGCATAAAGGAGTTCTCTATCTATAATTCTTAAAATAATTGTTATGTTTTTTGTGAACGTTTATCGTGAGTAATTTAGTAAATTCACCGGAAGTGTTCGGTGGGTATGCTAGTTCTGAACGTCACATGCTAATGTACAAAGCTGGTTTTTGATATAAATATGAACTTGATTGAACAAAACATGCATGTATTGTATAACATAATGTCCTAGGAGTGTCATCTGATGAAGATCATCAAAGGTTAGTGCTGCATTTAGCTGTCTTCTGGGGTTTTGTGACATTATATGCTAGCTTGAAAAATGGGTGTCTGATTATTTCTGGCTGGGTACTCTGCTGACATAATCTAATGTTTTGCTTTCGTTTTAAAGCCTTTTTGAAATCGAACAGTGTGGTTAGATTAACAAGAGTCTTGTCTTTAAAATGCTGTAAAATAGTCATATGTTTGAGAAATTGAAGTAATAGGATTTTTAAGGTTTTGAAAATCGCGCCACAGGATAGCAGTGGCTGTTACGTAGGTGGGACGAATTCGTCCCGCCTAGCCTAGAGAGGTTAAGGAGATGTTTATCTTTCAAAGGGTGTAAAATAGTTGTATGTTTGAAAAATTTGAATTTTGACATTTATTTGGATTCAAATTTGCCGCTCTTGAAATGCACCTGCTGTTGATGGAGTGCACCACGGGTGGGACGCTTGCGTCCCACCTAGCCCATAGAGGTTAATGGTGTCTGTGAGTATAACAGAACTCATATGGCAGGCAAAAACCTGAGAAGATTTCATGCAGGAAGTGGCCTGTCTGACAAGGTGTCGTTCTTCTTGTCTCTGTTTATTGAAGACTGAGGATCTTAGCTGTAACGTGACACTTCCTACGGCTCCCATAGGCTCTCAGAGCCCAGGAAAAAGCTGAACGATATCGAGGTAGCCTCTGGCTGAAACACATTATCGCCTTTGCCTAGTGGCCGATCAGAGGACAAAGGGCTTAGGCGCGTGCCCGAGTCGACCCAGTGATTTATTTTCTTTCGTCTGTTTACCTAATTGCAGATTCCCGGTCGGAATATTATCGCTTTTTTACGAGAAAAATTGCATAAAAATAGATTTTAAACAGCGGTTGACATGCTTCGAAGTACGGTAATTAAATATTTAGAAATCTTTTGTCACGAAATGCGCCGCTGTTGGAACATAACTATGGATTATTTTGGACCAAACCAACATTTGTTATTGAAGTAGAAGTCCTGGGAGTGCATTCTGACGAAGACAGCAAGGGTAATCAAACTTTTCTAATAGTAAATCGGAGTTTGGTAAAGGCTAAACTTGCTGGGTGTCTAAATAGCTAGCCCTTTGATGCCGGGCTATCTACTTAGAATATTGCAAAATGTGCTTTCACCGAAAAGCTATTTTAAAATCGGACATATCGAGTGCATAGAGGAGGTCTGTATCTATAATTCTTAAAATAATTGTTATGCTTTTTGTGAACATTTATCATGAGTAATTTAGTAAATTGTTAGTAAATTCGCCGGACGTTTGCGGGGGGTATGCTAGTTCTGAACGTCACATGCTAATGTAAAAAGCTGGTTTTTGATATAAATATGAACTTGATTGAACAAAACATGCATGTATTGAATAACATAATGTCCTAGGGTTGTCATCTGATGAAGATCATCAAAGGTTAGTGCTGCATTTAGCTGTCTTCTGGGTTTATGTGACATTATATGCTAGCTTGAAAAATGGGTGTCTGATTATTTCTGGCTGGGTACTCTGCTGACATAATCTAATGTTTTGCTTTCGTTGTAAAGCCTTTTTGAAATCAGACAGTGTGGTTAGATTAACAAGAGTCTTGTCTTTAAAATGGTGTAAAATAGTCATATGTTTGAGAAATTGAAGTAATAGCATTTCTAAGGTATTTGAATAACGCGCCACAGGATTCCACTGGCTGTTACG
Organism: Salmo salar; assembly: GCF_965601325.2. Taxonomy (NCBI): domain Eukaryota; kingdom Metazoa; phylum Chordata; class Actinopteri; order Salmoniformes; family Salmonidae; genus Salmo; species Salmo salar. Next base: position 51,787 of record NW_027675397.1, read on the forward strand.
TAGGTGGGACGATTTCGTCCCACCTACCCTAGAGAGGATAAACCGCAGCCGTCGACACAGCAGTTCTTAAAATTGGATGTAAACATAGACAACGCTGTATTAAATTTGTCAGTCTAGAGCACCAGTGAAAGGGATTTCGAAATGGGAGAAGTTAGGAGCAATTTATATAAGGACGGTATTTGGTATCATGATAAGTTACCAATACTACCTAAGTCATTGTTTAGAGATGCGGCAAGATTGACACATGGGCAGAGCCATGTGTCAACAGGGGGGATAGTAGAGCAGGTTCGGGAACACTTTGTGGCCTATTGGATAACGAACAACTTAAAAAAAACATTTTTTATAATAGATAAGCATATTAAATGGGAAGAAGTGGTCACAACTTACTGGGTGGACACGATTAGGGTAGTTGGTTTACTAGGATCTCTCTCTTAAATAATGGATTACATTTTAGCTGATCAGGTAAACCATAGAGAATGCCAGTTAGGGAGGCCAGAACAGGTAGACATAGAAGTTGAAGATACACTAACAGAACACATGGTTAACCAAACCCCTATGTCCGAGACTTTGTGTCCAACAGGTGAATTACAGGAGAAGATGATTCACTCAATCCAACCAGGAGACTGGGTGTGGATCCAGTCCCTGAGGAGAAAAGAACTGGAAGCAGCCACGGTGGGAGGGCCCATACCAAGTGTTCCTGGTAATAGCCTTCGTGGTGAGAATAGCTGAAAGAGCTACCTGGGTTCATATCACACATTGCGGGAGGGTAAGACACACTGACACTGTCGAACAATCCCAGAGTTAGGAGAAGAACCGAATACCAATAAGGTTCGGGGGTTACCTCTCTAACGAAGATTCCCTAACTCGCCCGATCCTCACTGTGTGCGTTCATAGAAGTGAAAGTGTGGGTTGGCCTCTAGCCAGTGATATATTCTCCGGGAGGGGGTGGGGCTTTACAGGGGTACTGGTCAGTCTGAGCTGTCTGATTTTGGGAGCCATATTCCTAATACACCATGAACCACTCGAGAAGTCAGAAAGTTGTAACTTGACCCATAGTGTAGAAGATGAGGAGTTTATATGGCCTAGGTACAAAAGGTCACTCGATCTGGATAAAAAGGAAGTGAGATTAGAGTTAGGGAAGGATGTCTCAATAGAGTTCTATGCAGACCAAATGGGGTCCCTAACCTCCTGGCAGTCTAGGACTCGGACTTCATGGGGAAGATATCTGTGTAGATCCCGGTGTAACTCATGGAATCATAGCTCACACAGAGAGAGAAGGCTATGTCAATCCACACACCCAATATAGAAACAGATGGAATATAGTGAAGGCCAGGGTTTTTGACTGCAATCCAGAGCAAGGGAAGTATTGCTTGAAGATAGGAATGACCATTAAAAGCATAAAGAAAGAGGATTTAGGGTTATGGTATGTTGGCCTTGACCAGACCATTGTCGACACTGCAGTACCATTCCGAGTAGTAGAGGTTAGGACAGGAGATAGTTCTACCGCCAGCCAGAATACCAGTAGTACCCCTGATAAAACTGACATTACCTGTGTAGTCATCCAGAGCCAAGAACCGGTGAGGATAGTTCAGACGAAAGATCTTAAGGAAGTGATTGAGGTGGAGACTTGGTTTGGGGATTCCAACCTATGGCTGGAATGGATTCAGTATACAGCTAGATCAGTAGCTAAAGAAGAAATTTATGCCTGCGCAACAGCCAAACTTCAGTTGACAACCATCCCCTTTCTACTCGATGGAATTAATTTACCAAGGGGAATGGCCTGTATGGTAAAGCTGTTCATGAAGGGAAGGAAGCCAGACAGTTGCACTTATCTGCATTATCTGTATCCAATGTGCCCATTAGATCCAGACTTCCCCCTTTCACAGTCGCAGGAGGAGACTATTATTGTGTGGTTGCCCTTCACCCTTATACAACACAAAGACCTAGTTTGATCTAGTTTGATTTTGTGTGACATTTCTGAATCCAATAAAAATAGATGTGTTATAGTGTATGTGAAATATTTAGCCAATAGGGTGGATTGTAATGGAAATAATATGATTAAAGGTTTGACTAAATGATTTCACCATGAAAAGGTATAACCGAGTGATTATAAGATGAATGTGTGTGTGTGTCGGAAAAGTTGGAGCTTAACCTCTCTAGGCTAGGCGGGACGAATTCGTCCCACCTACGTAACAGCCACGGCTATCCTGTGGCGCGATTTTCAAAACCTTAAAAATCCTATTACTTCAATTTCTCAAACATATGACTATTTTACAGCCATTTAAAGATAAGACTCTCGTTAATCTAACCACACTGTCCGATTTCAAAAAGGCTTTACAACGAAAGCAAAACATTAGATTATGTCAGCAGAGTACCAAGCCAGAAATAATCAGACACCCATTTTTCAAGCCAGCATATAATGTCACCAAAACCCAGAAGACAGCTAAATGCAGCACTCACCTTTGATGATCTTCATCAGATGACAACCCTAGGACATTATGTTATACAATACATGCATGTTTTGTTCAATCAAGTTCATATTTATATCAAAAACCAGCTTTTTACATTAGCATGTGACGTTCAGAACTAGCATACCCCCCGCAAACTTCCGGGGAATTCGCTAACATTTTACTAAATTACTCACGATAAACGTTCACAAAAAGCATAACAATTATTTTAAGAATTATAGATACAGACCTCCTCTATGCACTCGATATGTCCGATTTTAAAATAGCTTTTTGGTGAAAGCACATTTTGCAATATTCTAAGTACATAGCCCAGGCATCACGGGCTCGCTATTTAGACACCCGGCAAGTTTAGCACTCACCATAATCATATTTACTATTATAAAAGTTTGATTACCTTTTGTTGTCTTCGTCAGAATACACACCCAGGACTGCTACTTCAATAACAAATGTTGGTTTGGTCCAAAATAATCCATCGTTATATCCGAATAGCGGCGTTTTGTTTGTGCGTTCCAGACACTATCCGAAATAGTAAAGAAGTGTCACGCGCTTGGCGCAATTCGTGACAATAAAATTCTAAGTATTCCATTACCGTACTTCGAAGCATGTCAACCGCTGTTTAAAATCAATTTTTACGACATTTTTCTCGTAGAAAAGCGATAATATTCCGACAGGGAATCTCCTTTTCGGCAAACAGAGGAAAAAATCCCAAAGGCGGGGGCGGTCGGGGTCACGCGCATAAGCCAGTGTCCCTTGATCGGCCACTTGAGAAAGGCGATAATGTGTTTCAGCCTGGGGCTGGAATGACGACATTCTGTTTTTTCCCGTGCTCTGAGAGCCTATGGAAGACGTGGGAAGTGTCACGTTAGAGCAGAGATCCTTAGTAAATGATAGAGATGGAAAAGAAGTTCAACAAATGGTCAGACAGGCCACTTCCTGTAAAGGAATCTCTCAGGTTTTGACCTGCCATTTGAGTTCTGTTATACTCACAGACACCATTCAAACAGTTTTAGAAAATTTAGGGTGTTTTCTATCCATATGTAATAAGTATATGCATATTCTAGTTACTGAGTAGGAGTGGTAACCAGATTAAATCGGGTATGTTTTTTATCCAGCCGTGTCAATACTGCCCCCTAGCCCTAACAGGTTAACGGTCCTCACACTGTTCATGCTCTCATTTCATAGACGCGTACTGCTCACCTGTTCATCTCGTAATGAATAATGTGGAAATTGAAAAAAAGCTTTCTTGAAATCTGACAACGCAGTTCGATTGCCAAGATTCTAAGCTTTTAAATGATGTATGACACTTGTATTTTCATGAATGTTTAATATATTTCTATTTTGAATTTGGCGCTCTGCAATTTCACCGGATGTTGTCATAGGTGTTTCGCTTGCGGTCCGCGAGCCCTAAGAGTTATTAAAACCATGTGCACTGATTTAGTTAAAACTGGTTCCATCAGAGCCCTTACAAAACCTTTTACAACTGATTCATCACTGTCATACCTTATAGGGTCCAGAGTTTTCCTGGTTAGGTCAACAGATAAGGACAAACTCTGGGCCCCAGGGCAAAAAAATCCCCCCCCCCCCCCCACTCTGGGACCTATGGTTGCCACCAGTCTGCTTGCCGTTCTCAGTTATCATCAGGTACTGTATGTGGATGATCAGGGCTTTATTCAGAAAAAGTTTCTTGGGCTACTTTGATTTGCCAAGTGGGCGAGATTTGAATTCCGTGTTTATCTTCATGGACAAACTTGTTGTTCTAACCTACGATGGGTCAGCTTCAAGGGAACGTATCTGCTATTTGTATTTCCAGCTGAGTCCCCTCCTGTTCCATGATTTAACAAGTGATGACCACTCCACTACCATTGTCAACTACCTCCTCACATGAACTGGAAGCCACGTCTCATGTGGCCCACTCATCCACTGGCACATTGAATGTTTCTTCTCCAAGCACGGTGAGGGAACCCCTGTTAATTTTCTCTCATTACTTTATGTAGAGTCAATCACAAACACAATCACATTATTACACATCTATGATTTTACTCCTTGCTTGGACTAACTCATTCTGAGCTCTTTTGTCTCACTGTGTAGTGTTTTTGTGTTATTGTCTTCCCAGTCAAATCCTGTCCTGCACTGGTCAAGCCTCTGAACACCTCAACTCATGTCTCATACCCTGATTCAATCACTGCTGTGATCCCTTCCCAAAATGGTGTAAGTAGCCCTCTCATTCCTATTCCCCATAATATTGTACTATAAGTGTCTTTATTAAATGCTTTAGGTTAACCTGTTAGGGCTAGGGGGCAGTATTGACACGCCCGGATAAACGTACCCAATTTAATCTGGTTACTACTCCTGCCCAGTAACTAGAATATGCATATAATTATTGGCTTTGGATAGAAAACACCCTAAAGTTTCTAAAACTGTTTGAATGGTGTCTATGAGTATAACAGAACTCATATGGCAGGCCAAAACCTGAGAAGATTCCATGCAGGAAGTGGCCTGTCTGACAAATTTTGTTTCATCTTGGCTCTTTTTATTGAAGACTGAGGATCTTTGCAATAACGTGACACTTCCTACGGCTCCCATAGGCTCTCAGAGCCCGGGAAAAAGCTGAACGATATCGAGGCAGGCTCTGGCTGAAACACTTTATCGCTTTTGGCAAGTGGCCGATCAGAGTACTATGGGCTTAGGCGCGTGCCCGAGTCGACCGAATGCTTTATTTTCTTTCGTCTGTTTACCTAAACGCAGATTCCCGGTCGGAATATTATCGCTTTTTTATGAGAAAAATTGCATAAAAATTGATTTTAAACAGCGGTTGACATGCTTCGAAGTACGGTAATGGAATATTTAGAATTTTTTTGTCACGAATTGCGCCGTTGCTCGTCACCCTTATTTACCCTTTCGGATAGTGTCTTGAACGCACGAACAAAACGCTGCTGTTTGGATATAACTATGGATTATTTTGAACCAAACCAACATTTGTTATTGAAGTAGAAGTCCTGGGAGTGCATTCTGACGAAGACAGCAAAGGTAATAACATTTTTCTTATAGTAAATCTGACTTTGATGAGTGCTAAACTTGCTGGGTGTCTAACTAGCTAGCCCTGTGATGCCGGGCTATCTACTGAGAATATTGCAAAATGTGCTTTCACCGAAAAGCTATTTTAAAATCGGACATATCGAGTGCATAGAGGAGTTCTGTATCTATAATTCTTAAAATAATTGTTATGCTTTTTGTGAACGTTTATCGTAAGTAATTTAGTAAATTCACCGGCAGTGTTCGGTGGGAATGCTAGTCACATGCTTGTCACATGCTAATGTAAAAAAGCTGGTTTTTGATATAAATATGAACTTGATTGAACAAAACATGCATGTATTGTATAACATAATGTCCTAGGGTTGTCTTCTGATGAAGATCATCAAAGGTTAGTGCTACATTTAGCTGTGGTTTGGGTTGATGTGACATTATATGCTAGCTTGAAAAATGGGTGTCTGATTATTTCTGGCTGGGTACTCTGCTGACATAATCTAATGTTTTGCTTTCGTTGTAAAGCCTTTTTGAAATCGGACAGTGTGGTTAGATTAACGAGAGTCTTATCTTTAAAATGGTGTAAAATAGTCATATGTTTGAAAAATTGAAGTTTTTGCATTTTTGAGGAATTTGAATAACGCGCCACGGGATTACACTGGCAAGCGTCCCACCTAGCCCATAGAGGTTAAAATAATTACTCTTTGACGATTTTTGAAACACATTTTTGACGTCTCTGTGCGTTACGCACCTATACTGTGGGTCTCCCATCCTCCAGGTCATCTACAAGTCTATGCTAGGTAAAGCTCAGCCTTATCTCAGCTCAATGGTCACCATAACAACACCCACCCGTAGCACGCGCTCCAGCAGGTACATCTCACTGGTCATCCCCAAAGCCAACACCTCCTTTGGCCGCCTTTCCTTCCAGTTCTCTGCTGCCAATGACTGGAACGAATTGCAAAAATCGCTAAAGCCGGAGACTTATTGCTCCCTCACTAACTTAAAACATCAGCTATCTGAGCAGCTAACCGATCGCTGCAGCTGTACACAGCCCATCTGTAAATAGCCCACCCAATCTACCTACCTTATCCTCATATTGTTTTAATTTATATTTTTGCTCTTCTGCACACCAGTATCACTACTTACACATCATCATCTGCTCATCTATCACTCCAGTGTTAATCTGCTAAATTGTGATTACTTTGCTACTACGGCCTATTTATTGCCATACCTCCTCACGCCATTTGCACACACTGTATATAGACTTTCTTTTTTCTTTTGTGTTGACTGTACGCTTGTTTATTCCATGTAACTCTGTGTTGTTGTTTCTGTCGCACTGCTTTGCTTTATTCTTGGCCAGGTCGCAATTGTAAATGAGAACTTGTTCTCAACTGGCCTAACTGGTTAAATAAAGGTGAAATAACAAAAATAAAAAGATCCTAGATCATAATGAATCAGATTACATGGAGAGGGGGACCTGATCCTAGATCATAATGAATCAGATTACGTGGAGAGGGGGACCTGATCCTAGATCATAATGAATCAGATTACATGGAGAGGGGGGACCTGATCCTAGATCATAATGAATCAGATTACGTGGAGAGGGGGACCTGATCCTAGATCATAATGAATCAGATTACATGGAGAGGAGGGGGGGACCTGATCCTAGATCATAATGAATCAGATTACATGGAGAGGAGGGGGGGACCTGATCCTAGATCATAATGAATCAGATTACATGGAGAGGGGGGGACCTGATCCTAGATCATAATGAATCAGATTACATGGAGAGGGGGGACCTGATCCTAGATCATAATGAATCAGATTACATGGAGAGGGGGAACCTGATCCTATATCACAATGAATCAGATTACATGGAGAGGGGGGACCTGATCCTATATCATAATGAATCAGATTACATGGAGAGGGGGGACCTGATCCTATATCATAATGAATCAGATTACATGGAGAGGGGGGACCTGATCCTAGATCATAATGAATCAGATTACATGGAGAACCGGATATATATAATATACCCTACTATTTTTTTAATATTTAATATGCCATAAACTATAGTTTTTTTAACAGTTTCATGAATTCATTGAAATTAACTTAATCATTATGACACACCCCTCTCTATTGTCATTGGTTGCACTAATTGCACTGTTCGTCTACATAACCTGGTTCAAGTATTGATGACATCACCCTGAAGAAGGCATAGTGATGCTGAAACGTTGGTAAATAACCAATAAATTACTGGGAGTTTATATATGGAGTGTGCGACTCTCTTTATTTTGATAGTTTATAACTCTTATGTATGTGCCACCTTTTTGTGTTTTTCAGGCAGCCTGGGAAAGAACTGAAAAAACTCACTAAAGAGTCAAGACAGAGACACCAGAAACACCCAAGAAGACTTGGACGCAGCATCAGAGGACAGAGAGGGATGTTCAGAACTCACTCAGTCTGGTCAGTTGGTGAGGGTAGACTTGGAGGCTGCTTACCTGACATGGAGGAAGTCCTCCCTCCTCTCCCCTACCTTCCCTATACCCCCTCCTCTCCCCTACCTCCCCTATACCCCCCTCCTCTCCCCTACCTTCCCTATACCCCCTCCTCTCCCCTATCTTCCCTATACCCCCCTCCTCTCCCCTACCTTCCCTATACCCCCTCCTCCTCTCCCCTACCTTCCCTATACCCCCTCCTCTCCCCTACCTTCCCCCCTACCACCTCCTCTCCCCTACCTTCCCTATACCCTCTCCTCTCCCCTACCTTCCCTATACCCCCTCCTCTCCCCTACCTTCCCTATGCCCCCCCTCCTCTCCCCTACCTTCCCTATAGCCCCCTCCTCTCCCCTACCTTCCCTATACCCCCCTCCTCTCCCCTACCTTCCCTATACCCCCTCCTCTCCCCTACCTTCCCTATACTCCCCTCCTCTCCCCTACCTTCCCTATAGCCCCCTCCTCTCCCCTACCTTCCCTATACCCCCTCCTCTCCCCTACCTTCCCTATACCCCCTCCTCTCCCCTACCTTCCCTATACCCCCTCCTCTCCCCTACCTTCCCTATAGCCCCCTCCTCTCCCCTACCTTCCCTATAACCCCTCCTCTCCCCTACCTTCCCTATACCCCCCCTCTCCCCTACCTTCCCTATACCCCCCTCCTCTCCCCTACCTTCCCTATACCCCCCCCCCCCCTATTATGTTGGACCATCATGTTTATTTGTTTGATTCTTGTCTTTGTTTGTGATCAGGTTAGAAGAGAATGACTCCTCAACCCAAGAGGCCCTGGAGCAGCTGTGATCAGGTTAGAAGAGAATGACTCCTCAACCAAAGAGGCCCTGGAGCAGCTGTGATCAGGTTAGAAGAGAATGACTCCTCAACCCAAGAGGCCCTGGAGCAGCTGTGATCAGGTTAGAAGAGAATGACTCCTCAACCCAAGAGGCCCTGGAGCAGCTGTGATCAGGTTAGAAGAGAATGACTCCTCAACCAAAGAGGCCCTGGAGCAGCTGTGATCAGGTTAGAAGAGAATGACTCCTCAACCCAAGAGGTCCTGGAGCAGCAGTGATCAGGTTAGAAGAGAATGACTCCTCAACCCAAGAGGCCCTGGAGCAGCAGTGAGAGATCATCAGTGTCGAAGCATTTGGGGAAATTTAAAGAAGGTTTCCTGGTAAAGAGGATTGACTGTTACGTAAAGGGTCAGAGCCACTGAGTGGACAAAATATTAAGGATACCTTCCTAATATTGAGTTACGCCTGGTCAGTTTGTCATGGAAAGAAAAGGTGTCCTTAATGTTTTGTGTTAATTACATAATAATTATACATTTATGGATTGTTTTATGTAGCCTATTGTTTTATTTTTATTCAAGCTGCCATCTACCCACCTGGGGACTGAGGGTTATGAGAGAACCCCCACATCACTAGCTTCTCTTTATTCAACCTGCCATCTACCCACCTGGGGACTGAGGGTTATGAGAGAACCCCCACATCACTAGCTTCTCTTTATTCAACCTGCCATCTACCCACCTGGGGACTGAGGGTTATGAGAGAACCCCCACATCACTAGCTTCTCTTTATTCAACCTGCCATCTACCCACCTGGGGACTGAGGGTTATGAGAGAACCCCCACATCACTAGCTTCTCTTTATACAACCTGCCATCTACCCACCTGGGGACTGAGGGTTATGAGAGAACCCCCACATCACTAGCTTCTCTTTATTCAACCTGCCATCTACCCACCTGGGGACTGAGGGTTATGAGAGAACCCCCACATCACTAGCTTCTCTTTATTCAACCTGCCATCTACCCACCTGGGGACTGAGGGTTATGAGAGAACCACCACATCACTAGCTTCTCTTTATTCAACCTGCCATCTACCCACCTGGGGACTGAGGGTTATGAGAGAACCCCCACATCACTAGCTTCTCTTTATTCAACCTGCCATCTACCCACCTGGGGACTGAGGGTTATGAGAGAACCCCCACATCACTAGCTTCTCTTTATTCAACCTGCCATCTACCCACCTGGGGACCGAGGGTTATGAGAGAACCCCCACATCACTAGCTTTCATGTTCTGCAGCCTTGTAAAGATAAGGAGGGGACGACTGGGAGGCAGGTTGGCATTTATTGTCATAAATCTTGCCCTGGAGGCAGGTTGGTATTTATTGTCATGAACCTTGCCCTGGAGGCAGGTTGTCATTTATTGTCATGAATCTTGCCCTGGAGGCAGGTTGGCATTTGTTGTTATGAATCTTGCCCTGGAGGCAGGTTGGTATTTATTGTCATGAATCTTGCCCTGGAGGCAGGTTGGCATTTATTGTCATGAATCTTGCCCTGGAGGCAATTCAGCAAAGTGGTTACTAGCTGGCACAGGCACAAAGTAATACAATCCGATTTTAATCCTAACCTCAACCCTAACCACACTGCTAATCCTTCCCTTAAATTAAGACCATAAAACAACATTATTTTCCACAGCCAATTCTGATTTTGCTGCTGACATATCTAGATGAAATCGCACAGTTCTGCCTCCAGGTCAAGATTCATGACAAACGTCAACATGAGACAGGGAGAAGCAATGTAAAAATCAATAACGAAATTGTTTTCACAATTAACATGCTTTTTCTTGTTTCAAGTATGTTTTATTATGAAAAGTACAATATAACCATATATACTTGTACAACTATGGAGCGAATGTCCACATATAATTGTACAATTTATTTTTCCAACATAAAAG